>NC_083283.1:84490096-84691719 GCF_963506605.1 Zootoca vivipara
AATGTTTACATGCAGTCAAAAACCATTTCAGGTATCACATTACGCACCATGGAAGCTTATTTTTGCTATATGGAAAAGTGCACCTTAGAAAGTAATGTAATAAATTCCAGTGATTCTCAAAACAAAAATTTCTAACCACTATAACATTATTGCACATTTGGTGCTCTATGGACACCAGTAGCAAAATTGTTAAACTGGAAATGGATGATACAACGGAAACAGATTTTATATTGACACTTAACAGTGCATCTCCAAAAAAGGGAATTATACTTTAATGAAAACAGAAAATACATTTCCTTTGAACAATCTCTTTGTCTTTCCTAGGCCCAACCTCTTACAATCAATGAGAAGCTTAGAAAGTCTCTTTCCTACTGGTAGCATCTTCAACATACAGCAGTTAAATCTAAGTTGTTAAATTTGTCAGGGTGTTAAGAAAATTGATACACTCCAGATCTCAAGAATCACACAGATTCTTATATTGTTGACTGTTTCTACAGAATTCCAACTATTTTCCCTACTGTTTTAAGGCATCATTTATAACATACTTTTCACTTGCAATGATGATAGTCATGCAGCAGTTTAATGATAAAAAATATATTAATATTTTACTATACAGCAGCAAGAAGTTAGTCAATTAAAAGCACACAAACATTTTAAAAGAAAAACCTGTAAAAGTATATTACTACAAACAATTGCAATTTGGAGAACACTACTTGACAGATTAGTGTTCTGACAGACTGTTTTCATACCCTACAGTTCTGATATAATCACACAAAGTACTGTACATACTTTTAACTGGAGGGTGAGGGAACTTGCACAGTTGGGGGCGGGGCAGGGTATCTTTATCTTTACTACATGTATAAAGTATGTAGCCAGTAATAACTAGCACCACAGCTACATTAAAATTTCTTTTACAGCACACCAACTTGGCTTTCACTTTTAAAGGAAATTCAAAATCCATGGCTCAGTAGGATTACTCTATAATCATGTTGCATTGACTTCCATGACAGGCCTATATAAATTAGTTAGCACTAGCACAAAAGAGGAGTTTCAATTCAGACTTAAACAAGGGATAGTGCTAGTGGCCACACACAGAAAAAAACAAAAAACCTTCACCACCTGTTATTCAAAAACAGGTTTACTGGAAATTGCTGCACGTGAAGTACTTTAAGTACACATCATAAAAAAAATATATTATGAACAATACAAGTACATCTCATATACACAATAAGGACAATATACCTACTTAGTTGTAAACCAAATAGGTGCAGAAAAATATGGGAGAACTTCTCTTTCTCTCTCTCTCTCTTTCTCTTTTTAACTATTTGAATAACTTTGGTTCAAACCATAAAAATCACAAGTTAGCAAATTTCATTTAAATGCCTTTTTAATAATTTTTCTTCATGTTCACAGAAGTTTCACTGACCATTTTATATGTTTAAGGTCCAGATGCAATGCATATTGTATAAAAGAGAGCACTTATTGTTTACCTTGCATGAATTAAACCTACGTACCTTTTAACTCTACAGACTTCTGCATAACATTTAGACAAAGCTCAGACACACAGCATGCCTAGCCCTCATATATATATACACATCTCTAATCACAGGTATATAGGGTGTCAAATATACTATAATAACCTTCATGTAAGGTTTTGAAATTTGGTAACAAAATGAGAAGAAAAACTAAAAATATTATTTTACGTGTTCTAAAATATCTCTTTTTTGTGCTAAAGTCAAATGTTAGCTCAACATGAAAAGGACATTTTCTCTTTTTAATATAATTCAGCAATATTTTAATCTTGACCATTTTTGCAAACACTTTTTTTAATAATAATAATAATAGCTTAAACGTGTACAAAAGTTCTTGGTTAATTAGGGAAATAAACACTCAGTTCTTTATATTTTTAATCAAGTAGGAAACACAGTTCATCATATATAATGTTATTACTTTTTTGTAATTTTTTTGTTTTTTTGTTTTGTTTTTTGTTTTTTTTTAGCAGCTGCTTACTGTTTTATACGATGGGCAAGAGTGGAAGGAACAATCCAGCGATGGGGTGGAGAGAAAGAAGTTGCTTGCTCGGCTGTCAGTTTTGGTGGTGGGTGGGTGGTCGGTGGTGCTCCCCTTGGAGTTAGAACAACAGGTATATTTAACTGCATGTATTATTTTCAGTGTGTGGATGTCGGTTTTCTCTCTCTCGCTCGCTTACAGTATAACGTATCTCTCTCTCTTGTGTGGCGATGTTGTTGTTTGTTGTCGTCGTCATTATTATTATTACGAGTGTCTCTGTGCAGCAGGGCAGGGAGGAGGCAGCCAAGTGGGGAGGAGGAGGAGGAAGGCAGTGGGGAGGAGGAGGAGAAGAAAGGAGGCAAGGAGGGATGGAGATCAATCCTCCTCCGGCTCCTCGGCCTGCAGCAAGGCTCCCGGCGGGCCGGCGGCGGCGGCGGCGACGCTGCTGCTGCTGCTGCCCCCCTCGGCCTCGGGCGGCTGCTCTGCTCCCCCGGAGGAGGGCGAGGAGGCCGCGGCGGCGGCTGCCGCCCGCTTGTCCCTCTGCTTCTCCTGGATCTTCTTCATCTCGTCCGAGTACTTGCAGAAGGTGTGCCCGAACTTGGCCCACACCTTGTAGGGGACGGTGATGGAGTTGCGGTAGGTAGGCTTGACCTCGCTCACCCGCATGAAGACGCCGTACTTGTTGGAGCCCACGTCGAAGAAGAAGCGCTTGTTGTCCACCGTCAAGGAGGTGCCCTCGGGCAGCTCGGCCGGCTCCTCCTCCACGCCGTAGTCGTCGATGAGCTTGGCTAGGGCGTCGCGGAACTCGATGAGCCCCTGCGCCGGCAGCGCGATGGTCTGCCCCTGCGTGGAGCCCAGGCCCGGCCCGCGGTTGACCGTCTGCCGGATGCGCAGGAACCGCCCGCGCTGGTTCTCCTTCAGATCCATGTAGTACTTGCGGTTCTCGCGCACCAGGAACTCGCTCTTGAGGGCCCTCCGCGGCTCGTCCGCGGCCTGCGCCAGCTCCGGCGGCTGGCTGGGGCCCAGCTGCGCGTAGTGCTCGATGAAGTCGCCCAGGTAGTCGCGGAACTCCACGGCCACCGACATGGAGAGCGTCAGGCGGCTCTTGCTGCCCCCGGCGCCCACCTCCGCGATCTTCAGGAAGCGGCCCTTCGCGTTCTGCTTCACGTCCAGGTAGAAGCGCTTGTTCTGGATGTCCACCCGCTTGGAGGCCAGCTCCTGCGTCTCGTGCTGAAGGCCCACACCGCCGCCGGGCCCGCTGCCGCCACCACCGCCGCCCGGGCCCGGAGCCCCGCCGCCGCCACCCTGTTCGCTGCCGCTGTCTCTGTCCGCCATGATGCTGCCGGGCCTCCCGAAGCCCGCCTGCGCCCCCCGGCCGCCGCCGCCTCCTCCTCCGCCGCCGCCGCCTCCTCCGCCTCCCGCCGCCGCTACTGCTCCTGCTGCTGCCGCCGCCGCCGCCGCCGATCCAACCCCCTCCGCAGCCGCCACCAGCAGCAGCAGCAGCAGCCAGCCGCTCTCGCGAGATCTGTGGAGGAGACAGAAAGAGAGAGAGCGGCTAACATGGCAGAGAGAGAGAGAGGCGCGCGACTGTGTACAGTAGCCGGGAAGGAAGGGAGGGGGGGAGGGAGAGAGAGAGATGCGGCCGGGGTGAGGGAGGGAGGGAGCCAAGGAGAAGCCCCAGGATGTGAGGCGGCAGCCGCCGGCAGCGCCCCGCCGCCCGGCCTGGGCGAGGGCACAGAGGAACGGGCTTTACTGGCGCTCAGGCCCCACCCACCTGCCCCTCTGCCCGGCGCCCTCGCGCCCGATGCTGCTGCTGCTGCGGCGGCGGCTTCCCTCAGAGGAACCCGCGCTGATCCTCACGCCGCCGCCCGTCAGAGGGAGGGAGGGAGAGGCTGCCCCCTCCCCGCGGCAGGGATAGGCAGACAGACAGACAGACAGAGCGACAGAGCGGCTGGCGAGCTCCTTCCCTCCTTTTCACTTGTCACTCTCCTCCTCTCGCGCGCACACGCACCGACCGGCGAGCCCCCCCCCTCTCCCCCCATTAAAAAAGGCTGAGAGGAGAAAGGGAGACGGGGGAGGGCGACACAGACACGCGCCGAAATAGCCCCGAACTGACCGGCGTCCGTGGGGCTCCCCCAGTTTCCCCTCAGGCGGCGTCTTTCACGCGCTGCTTCTTCTCCAGATTTCTCCTCACCGCAAAGGAGGAGGCAGGGAGGAGGATCCCGCTCTTTCTCTCCGCGCACCTCAGGCGCGGCGGGACGGGGACGAAGGGCTCTCGAGGGCCTCACTCTGCGACAGTAGTAGCAATAATAGTAATAAAAAGTACCCGGAAGGAGGAGGGAAAAACGGGGGGGGGGAGATCCTTCATTAGAATTTCTGGGCCCGGGTTGGAGGATGCCGACGTGCCTCATCCGTGTCCGTCCGGCGAAGAGGAAGGAGGAGTCTCTTCCATCTTTCCGCAATAAATATGCTATAGAGTCAATGCAACGCAACTTTTTTTGGCACAAGGCTGCCGCGGCAGCGGGCCGTTTCGGGATTTCGCTGTGCGTGAGGAAGGGCGGCGGGAATTCCCGCCTGCCTCGAAGGTCCTGTCTGGACAGCGGCAGCTGACCCCTTCAGGCTACGCGCCCCCCCCGCCGCCGCCCCCCTCAGCAGGGCAGGGCGACTCCGGCGCCCTTTTGCGCGCCTTGCTGAGGGGGAGGAAGGCCGTGCAGGGAGGAGGAAGAGGCATAGCTGTCAACTTTAGGATTTGAAAATAAGGGATCAGCAGCAGCCTCACCTGTCCCGGGGACAGTCTATATGGTATATCTAACAATCCAGGGCAGCAGCAGGAAACGGCGCTGGAATAAGGGAATTTCCAGCAAAAAAAGGGAAGGCTGACAGCTATGGCTTGGAATAAGGGAGTTTGACAGCTATGGCTTGGAATAAGGGAGTTTGACAGCTATGGCTTGGAATAAGGGAGTTTGACAGCTATGGCTTGGAATAAGGGAGTTTCCCGAAAAGGGAGGGTTGACAGCTATGTGAAGAGGAGGAGGAGGTCAGCTCTGGATCCCACGCAAGAGCCGGAGGATGCGCAGCTAGGGCTCTCCTAGAAGTTAGAGGACGCCACCAGACCTCCTGACATCCATCCCGTGAGAAGGGAACTGTTCTGTTGCCAGTGCAGCTGCCCATGAATTTCCTCCTCCTGCGAGATGGGAAGAAGGAGATTCATGACTTGGCAAACTTTTGTTATGTTGCTCCTGCCCAGCCCATGTTGGCAGGACTAGTCCGCGACCACTTCGCTTGCTTGCACTGGGGCGAGTGCAGCCTCTGGGCAGGATAGCATAGGAGTCAGAAGAGCATTATAAACGTACACATGTATACATTATTCCAGTAAATTCAGTGGGATTGTGTGTTGCAAGTGCGTCCTTTTAACGTGCGTCGTGATGAACGTGGCTTGAGATCCACCTCGAGCAGCTCGCTTTTCCCTTTCACAGCAGGGCTGGTTATGTGGGCATCTATCGCCGCGCCGTAATTCTGCATAACCGGTGGAAAACAGGCCTGCCTGCGACGGAACAGGGGAACAAGAGTCTCCATTTGGAATAGAAGCGGACAGAATCACCAGGGCTGCTCTCTCTGCCTTTCCAGGCCTTGCTTCCTAAGGCTTTAATAATAGGCCTTCCCTGCAGACCCGAGGAGCTGTGGATCTTGGGGTGCTGCAAACTGCAGGCTTGGAAAGGGAGTGACCAGCCACCGCCATCGCGGAGGACTCCAGATACCCGGGAGGGGCATTTTACGCACCGGCTGCATTGACGGAGCGTGGAGGGAATGAGCTGCCCATTATGGGAGCCCTTCTCCCACATACTGCCCCTAGGTAGGCCGCTTGGCTGCGCGAAGTTCGTTCCCTCGCACTGGGTTCCCTGGTCAAGAGCCGACGTGGCTCCCCAGGGCTTTCCCGGCGGAGAAAGCCCCTTTCCTTGCAAGCCGCGGCTCGGGCGGCCCGAACGCTTCCTTCCTTCCTTAGCAGAGGGACCAGGTGAGCGAAGGGGTGGCTCTCCTTCGCCTTTCGTTTGCCGCTCGCCGTCGGCTGCTCCTGCAAGCAGGACTTGGGGCGCGAGAGGCGGAGCTTTGCAGCAGCCCAGCGCGGAAGCTGCTTTCTGGCCGGCTCGGGAGCTGTCCCGCCGAAGCGACTCGCGGAGAAGCGGGGCTCAAAGCGGCGGCGGGGGGACCTCAGCCTCCATTGCGAGCTGGTTGCGCCTCCCTGCTAGCCGCGCGGCTCCCGCTTTCCTCGGCCACGAGTCAAAGCATCCCCCAAAGTGCAGCGCCGTCACCTCTTCCTCGGCTCGGTTCCCGACCCCAAGCAAAGAAGAATCTAGAACAGGCATGTCCAACAGGTAGATCGTGATCTACCGGTAGATAACTGGATGTCTGTGGTCGATTACCGGTAGATCAGTGTGGCTCCCGCCCAAAGAAGCTAAAAAACTTTTGGCTCCCCTAAAAAAGCTCAACATCTTTGCCCTGCACCCCTAAAATGACCCGAGCCACCAAAAACAGGGCTTTCCTTCCTAAAAAAATGTTCAATGTTGCTTTCCTCTTCCCTAAAGAAGTTCAACAACATTTACATGAACCCCCCCCCAACATGGGTATTCCTCCTTCCAAAAAAAAGCGCAACAACTTTGACCTGAACCCCCCCAAAAGGGGGTAGATCACTCCCAGTTTTTAACTGTGAGTAGATCGCAGTCTCTTGGAAGTTGGCCACCCCTGATCTAGAACGAAGCGTTGTTTTCACTCGGGCAGAAACGCTGAGGAGGGGGTGGGAGAGAGGCAGCCTTGGACTCAACCCCGTTTTGCTCAACCCAAATGGGAAGAACTCCAAGCGGCGAAGAGCGCATCTGCTCGCACCTGTAACCTTCCCTTGGTCAGCATGCGAGTCCTCTGCCCTTTCACTTGGCATACGCGCAACGCGCAAGTGTAGCTTTTTATTCAGCCAGCATTTTTTTTAACCCGACGGTTTATTAGACGGCCAGTTTGAGATGAGACGCAGTTCTCATGCCGCTGCCACCTGCTTGAAAAGCATGGACTAAAAACAGAAAAACCTTATTGATAGAAGAAGATATGCCTGCGTGTTGTGGGAGGGAAATTACTGGAAGGAAATGTAGTCCAGGTTTGGAATCCGAAAGTCCCCCTTCATTGTAAGAGCAAAACATTAAAGAAGATTTTATGGCCAAAACAACAGCAATTCATTGTTGAATTTTAAACAAAGTAGGTGAGCCAAAATGAAATAATTAGGGTTTGTGTTTCACATCAAATATGTGACAACATTCTAGAGCTATTTTAGTAAGTGTGTGCATTCCTTTGTAGAAGATTTTAAATCTGGTTAGTTCATACAGCTAACATTCCATTTTAATTTCTAAGTAATATTTTCTACCCATACAGTTCTATTTTAACAGCTTTGATTCTAACTTCTTTATTTTTCATAAAATAAATCCCAGGCTCTTAGAAATACAGTTGACAACTAAAAATAAAGTGAATGTAAAAATTGTTGTCTACTCTTGGGGTGGGGGGGACATCATAGATTTCCAGATAAAACTGTGTGTGTTTATTAAACTCATTAAAAATAATCCTTATATGTGTATAAATCATGTCCAATTAGAAGCAGTTTATCTTTTGATTTTTGCAAAGTTAGCAAAACAATGAATTCAATGAGACTTCTGAGTAAGAATGACATAGTTAATTTATTAATCTAATCACAAAATTTAATGCTACACAACTACCGTAGATCTTTAAAAAGTAGGATGTAAAAACTAAAGCACATACAAGCAGGGATTCAGATGTATTTATCAAATAAGGTATATACATTTTTTTTTAAAAAAACCTTTTAGTTGCCTCATTTAAAGTATCATAATTATGGCATGCAAGATGGCATTTAGTGTGATTTCAAAAGTAATGAAGAAAAATAAAATTCTTTAAAACTTCCACAAGACTATGACTGCATATGACTCAACAAGAAAACAAAGTAAAGATTTGCTCACTTTTAAGTAAACAGGGGAAATGACCAGCATAAAACTCTGCATGGAATAAAACAACAAATGTTAAGCAACATTTTCATTTTTTAAAAGAGCTCACAGTTACTTTTGAAGCTTCAATAAAAATTAGATTTCTTAAAGGAACTTTCCCTAAGATCCAATCAATCAGTGTGCAAATGAAGAAATACAAGGAGAATAAAGGGGCTCAAAACACACTGACATCCAAAGGCTTAGGAAGCTGAAGAAACAGCCAATTAAAACCTTTTCATCACTAATAATAAAAAGTTAACTTTGTACACTGTCAGCTTTGTTGAAACAAAATACTTGAGAAAAACAGGAAATAAAAGGGTGCAAATAATTTAAGAATTATTGGCTTTGAAAGGTTGATTATAGTAAAGTTTTAGTTTGAGGAACATCTATGTCATTTATATACTAGAATGTAAGAATATGAAATTTTAAAGAAAAAAGTGTATTTATATTACAGTATCTGTAAAAATGATTTAAAATTGATCTTTCACAACATGTGAAATAGTTATTTAGTAAGAGTTTGAACACCTTAGGCTACAATTTCTCAAGTGTGTAAAATGATTTGAGTCCCCTGAGTTGGGACGACTGAATTTTGAATCCCTCAGTTTCACTAAAGTGCAAGATCACCAGCTTATCTAAGATGTCTGACATCCTTACAGATCTTATAGATTTTTAAAGAAACAAATTAAGCCACAAAAAACCTTAAATTTAAAACATAAAGACCCACAAATAAACCAGAGTAATGGAAAAAGTTTTCTAATCATTATTATAACAATAGCTGCAGGTACTGTAATTATATCTTATCTTACTATTTACTAATTATGGGCCACTATTCTTGCAACAAACTAAGAGACTACAAAAATATTTATATCAAGCAGAGGAAATAAAGGTTGGTTTTCTGCAACTATGTTTAAAGTTGATCCATGTAGTGTGACCCTAAGCAAATTTGCTGAAATTTCAGTGCATTAATTGGGACTGATATGAATATGCTTGCTTAGAATCACAGTGCTAGCAAAAGTGTATTTTTGCCCATCACTATTGCTTTTATCACACCCAGTCTGAAAAAGTTCATTTGCTATTAATATAATCTTATAGATTTATTAATGAATGCACTACAGAAAACAGTTGCAGATCTGCTAAGGGAAAAAACCCTAGTGCACTTCAGTACTGTACTTTATTTTGATAACTTGTGTTTTAGTTCAGTAATGGTCAAGTTTGAATGTTTACAGCTTCAACCTATAGTATATTTAAACAATTGTCAGCTAGCACAACTTTTCACAAAATAAATGAAAATATTAAATAGCAGGTGAAATCACACTGATGCGTTGAAGTAAAGAATTTTCCATCCCCAGTACCTATGAAACTCTCCCCTTTCCCAACATTTAAGGCAACAGCTTTTATCCCTTTGCAAACCACTAGAAAATTGCTGGGGGGTGGGGGGTGTTTGGCTTAATAATTTGTGTGTTTTTTTTAATTTGTTGTTCTACAAAACACATTTTAATGAGCATAGTCTTTCCTATGTAATGCAACCATGGCCATAACCACACAACCCTAGCCCTCTGATCCCAGCTATCAGAGAGGAAGAAATGAATGAACTGTCAAGGCTAAGTACATATATTCTGGACTGTTCTGTAACCTTTCTGAGGACCTGGAGCTCACCAGCCATCAGTGGTCCACAGACATCACCCTGAAAATCTCTTAAGTAAGCTCTTGACTTTCTTTTTACCTTAAACCTTAAAGAATCATATACAGTACAGTATGTTTAATTCAGAAATGGTTTAGAAAGCCCATGTGTCCCACAGCTGGAAAATTTATTACATAAGGAACTAAAATTGAGAAATTGGGAAGGGGTGCAGCACCTCCAGGTAAGTCAGGGAGATGCTTCCTGCCTAAAGCGCTGGTGAGCTGCTGTCAATCAGCACAGACAATACGCAGTTAGATGGACCAGCCGTCTGACTCAGTACAATAAAGTTGCTTTAAAACACTGGAGATTATATTTAGAGTAGAATACAAATCAATGAACGTTTTGCTGAGAAACAGTATTTTTTCTCCAACCCTGAAACTGCTACTTGTCACCAGCTTAATCTGTCATTTGATACACTGTAGCAAACTTTTAAGAGTTTTATTTTTCAAAATTGGCATCATGGAATGTCCAGCTCCTATCATCCTCCTAACCAACACGTGAAAAACTGCAGGTACGGGTATCAACAGGTTGCAAACGCTTTAAATATTTCCGCCAATATGCTGCACCTTGGTGGCCCAAATAATAATAATAATTACAATCACACAAATCCGTAGGTTTTGCAATAAACCGCCGCCGCCGCCACTGCCACTATTATTTCGTCTTGCCATGGACGGGGGCTCTTTTTTTACCACAATACAATCTCCCGCATAAGCGCTGCCATCCTTACCGACCGAGCCTGGGCATGTTTTACTTGGAAGTAAGGCCCGCGGTGGAGTTAAATGCAACTTACTCCCAAGTAAACGAGCCGCTGATTCTTGCAATGTTCCTGTCTGGGCCGTCAGACGGTGACCGAGCCCCAGGTCCACCACCCTCCTCCCTGCAGTTTAAGTTCCGCTGCAAGACGGAGCATCACCGAGCGCGATCCCTGCAGCAGCAGCAGCAGCAGGCGGACACCAGGCGCAAGCAAGGCGGTGGCGGCGGCGGCGCGGGGCTCCTCGGCTCGCTCTTCCGCAGCCGCCGCAGCCGCGTCTCGACCCGCCGGGCACCTGTCCCGAGCGCGGCGGTGGCGGCCGCGCTTTCCCCGCCCGCCCGGACTGCTGCGGTGGCGGCGACAACAGCGCGGAGAGCCGAGGAGCCTGTGCGCGCTCCGGCCTGGCTAGCGAGCAGCGGCGCCCGAAGGGGAGCGGCGGCAGAAGAGCAGGCCTCGCTCGGCAGCCTGGGCCCTCGGCTGGTGGGGCTCCGCCTCCTCCGCCTCCCCCTGCAGACGAGCAGCGAGTCGTGGCAAGCGAGCGGGCGGCGCCACCTCGCGCGTAACCCGGCGCTCCGTCCTTCGCCGCATCGCTTCCCCTCCGCCTCTTCCGCCAGCTTGGGCAGCGGCGGCCTCTGACGAGCCCAGGAGGCCCGCTTCGGCCTGGCTGCGGGCAGGCGCGCGTCCTCTGGCCGGGCGCTCCGGGGAAGAATGGAGGGCCCGCCCGG
Source organism: Zootoca vivipara (assembly GCF_963506605.1). Taxonomy (NCBI): domain Eukaryota; kingdom Metazoa; phylum Chordata; class Lepidosauria; order Squamata; family Lacertidae; genus Zootoca; species Zootoca vivipara. The sequence continues at coordinate 84,501,299 of NC_083283.1, forward strand.
GGCCTCGGGAAGGAGGGAAGAGCGAGCCAGGCAGGGAGAGAGAGAATAGCTTCTCCCTCCGGGCAAGGCATGCCGCCCCGCCCCCACCCCCCCCACCCGCAACGCGGAGTTTTTGCTTTGTTTGCGTGACGCGCGAGTCTGGCGAGGGAGGCGCTTCTTCGCTCAGACGGCCCGCCCCCTCTCCGCCTCCGCATTTGTGGGGGGGGGGGGGCGGCGCAGTGCGGGGGCAGCAGCAGGGCAACAATATTGTCCATCGCTCTCCACCCCCCAAATGCCGACATGTTCCTGGCCTTTTTACAAGCTGCTCAGTGTAGGGGCATTTATCTGGCGTTTTAAAGTGCTGCAATTGAAGGAGGCTTGTTGCCTTCTCCTTCTCCTCCCCGATTTTGTTTCCTTTGTTGCCTTTCTTAATAGCACAAATTCGTGGTCAGGTTGGTTATCTTTTCTTCATCAATGCATTTTTAGATTGTAAGCCTGTGTGCAGGGACTTGTGTTAATTGTATGTAAGCGGCTTCGGGAGCTGGTTTTGACTGAAGAGCAGGAAACAAATGCTCCGAATAATACAAGCATCCCCAAACTTCGGCCCTCCAGATGTTTTGGACTACAATTCCCATCTTCCCTGACTACTGGTCCTGTTAACTAGGGATCATGGTTGTAGGCCAAAACATCTGGAGGGCCACAGTTTGGGGATGCCTGGAATAATAGATAAATAAATGAGTCATGAGTATGTGGACCCCAAGGTTAGCCTCCCTCCACCACACACAGCAAGCAGTGAGAAACCATGCAGACATTTATAGGGCTTACACTCTGTCCATGTGCTACGTATTATGTGTGTGTGAGACAGGTTCAAGTGGACATTGTCCTTCAGACTCATGGAAGAGGCAAAGCCTATTGTTGTATACCAATTGACAATAAATACTAAAAGATTCAGCGAGTAATAGAACTTTTAAGCCATTCATCTTAAGGCACATTAATATTTACTAACAATAACTTACAAACCGAGGGTGGAGAATTCTTTTTTTCTCCTTTGGGAAAACAGCAACAAATAATAATTACTTTATTAAGTGTATTATAAGTTCTGAATTATAACATTAAGATACATAAAGCCTAGGAAGATAGTGGCATCTCCTGAAGCTCTGGCTAGTCATTGTCAGTTTAAGAATTGGATCCACTATCTAACAGGGACAATTTTACTATATCCATGAAGAGGGAAACAGGCGAAGACACACACATGCCTCATTGGGCAGATCAAATACACAATCAAAGAGAAATATCACCATTTATAAATGTCTTTCACATTGCCTGCCCCCCCCCATTCCTCTATATACCCACACACTCCTTAGCTCTCTAGCAGACTCTCTTAACTGCCTAAAGCATATTTCCTCAACTGTCTCAGAATACTGCTGTCAATCACTTAAAATTCACCACCAACATTCTAGTAGTAGCACATTACATGCAATTTTGCCCATGTTTTCAGGGTGTGGCGCTGTGGGTTAAACCACAGAGCCTAGGGCTTTGCTGATCAGAAGGTCGGCGGTTCGAATCCCCGCAACGGGGTGAGCTCCCGTTGCTCGGTCCCAGCTCCTGCCAACCTAGCAGTTTGAAAGCACGTCAAAGTGCAAGTAGATAAATAGGTACCGCTACAGCGGGAAGGTAAACAGCGTTTCCGTGTGCTGCTCTGGGTCGCCAGAAGCGGCTTTGTCATGCTGGTCACATGACCTGGAAGCTGTATGCCAGCTCCCTCAGCCAATAACACGAGATGAGTGCCGCAACCCCAGACTGGACCTAATGGACCTAAGTAGATAAATAGGTACCACTCTGGCGGGAAGGTAAATGGCGTTTCCGTGTGTGCTCTGGTTCGTCAGAAGCGGCTTTATCATGCTGGCCACATGACCTGGAAGCTGTATGCCAGCTCTCTCAGCCAATAACACGAGATGAGTGCCGCAACCCCAGACTGGACCTAATGGTCAGGGGTCCCTTTACCCAGGGCAGTCTTGAGCAGGTTGGGCGCCCTGGCGCTGAGGGGCGGAGATCGCTCTGGTGCCCCCGCCCTCACAGGGCGCAGCATGGTTTCCACACGGCTTTGCCGCGCAGCGCCCTGCCTACCGGCCCGGCGCCCTGGCGCACCGCACCACCGGGGCTCTACCTAGAGCCGGCCCTGCCTTTACCTTTAGGCATGCCCAGATACAGTTCTCTTACTTCCTGTGTGCTGAGAAAGGAGCAGTTTACATGTCCATATAGTGGTACTACCTTGGTTACATTTGGATGCATGGTCACAACTGGAAAATGATCAAAATGTACTTTGAGCACAAATATATGGATTCTGATACAAAAGTCTGGGGAAGGTCAAGACACGAGCTAAAAATCTGGGTCATGTTGTCTTTGCTCTGTAATTGACACAAATGTTGAGTAGGCCAGCATATCCTCGCTCAAGAGCTTTGTTCCATCCGTCAAGCTAGGTAGCACATACCATATTATGCTCTTTAATTTGGATTAATTAACATGGAATAAATTTTATTGAGTCTGATTTTATCATCCCTGGCAAACATCAATTTACACGTCAGGGTTCTTTCTCTTGGTTGCTTAAGAACAGAATAATTGCCTTGCTAGATACAACCAAAGGTCCACCCAGAGAGGTTCAGAGCATTTCCTCATTTCCTTTTGACATTCCCTTGGTTCAGTATGTATCTGAAACTGCTGGGTAATATTAGATGAAAATAGGTTTTGAAACCATCCACCCCCTAGTGATGCCCATTGTATGTTTCTCCATTTCAGCCAGTCCAGATCTTGCAGTTTTGATGGTCACATGGTGGAGAACATCAGATAGAAGTGTATCCCCGAATGTTCTGTTCTGTAACATACAACACATAATACAGACAATATCCGTCCAAAGGCCTGATTGAAGAGGTATGTTTTCACCTGAGGTGTAAAGATATCTAGTAAATGGACCATGTGAGCCTCCCACAAATGAGGAACCAGCACAGAAATAGCTATAATAACACTCACCACGTGCTAATAAATAAGCAAAATACCTCTCAGCATCTCCCACCTCTTGCATTACAAAGCACTATCGGGTATATTTGATTTGTATTGTTAGCATGAAACAATGGGAAGGACCTGCCCTGTCTCTATCCCTGGAGGATCTTGGCATGTAGTCATAGAATCAGAATCATAGAGTTGAAAGGGACCATGAGGGTCATCTAGTCCAACCAGAACCTCAACACACAGCCTCCCATTCAGTCCAAAACCACAACATGCCCTGCTTAGCTTTGCAAATGTGCCAGCAGTTTTACTGCTGCACCACTAGGAGGACAGAAAGGGATTGGATTACTGTACTGTATATGAACACACATCTCCAAGCCTAAAAGGGAGAACTACGGTATCTATATTATTTGGGAAACTTGGATACATTCCTTCAATAATTGTCTCCAAAGGTATTGGGATATATTTATTTGAGGAGTCTTCCTTAAAAAAAAAAAGTGTCCTAGTTTCCTACAGTAGTTTCCTACAGTTTCCTTCAAACACCGTGGGGTAGTTCAAATTTCAGCATTAAATTTCAGAACTAAGCTGTTAGTTAGGGTGAAAGAGGAGAGCGCAAATTATGGTCTGAAGCTCAATATAAAAAAAAACCAAGATCATGGCCACTGGTCCCATCACCTCCTGGCAAATAGAAGGGGAAGAAATGGGGGCAGTGATTTTACTTTCTTGGGCTCCTTGATCACTGCAGATAGTGACAGCAGTCACGAAATTAAAAGACGCCTGCTTCTTGGGAGAAAAGCAATGACAAACCTAGACAGCATCTTAAAAAGCAGAGACATCACCTTGCCGACAAAGGTCCGTATAGTTAAAGCTATGGTTTTCCCGGTAGTGATGTATGGAAGTGAGAGCTGGACCATAAAGAAGACTGATCACCAAAGAATTCATGCTTTTGAATTATGGTGCTGGAGGAGACTCTTGAGAGTCCCGTGGACTGCAAGAAGATCAAACCTATCCATTCTGAAGGAAATCAGCCCTGAGTGCTCACTGGAAGGACAGATTGTGAAGCTGAGGCTCCAATACTTTGGCCACCTCATGAGAAGAGAAGACTCCCTGATGGAAGATTGAGGGCACAAGGAGAAGGGGACGACAGAGGACGAGATGGCTGGACAGTGTTCTCGAAGCTACGAACATGAGTTTGACCAAACTGCGGGAGGCAGTGGAAGACAGGAGTGCCTGGCATGCTATGGTCCATGGGGTCACAAAGAGTCGGACATGACTAAATGACTAAACAACAAACAACAACAAGCTGTTATTAAACCAAGGTACCACTGTAGTTTTGTTCCTAAACACCACATGGCCCCAAACCAGTTGTAGTGGTGAGTGCTTTTCAGAATTCCAGCACCTCCATTCTTTCTTCTCTGTTCCTGTTGTTCCTCTGCTCTGTTTGGTATCCAGTGTCCACTGAAGGTGCTCAGTTCTTGTTTGCAAGTTTTTTGGGTTTCCCCCTCCATTCCAGCCTCCTCACCCCCGCTCCCCGCTCCCATTTTGTATTTTTTGGTATGTATGCGCATAAGCTTTCCTTTCTGTGATCATTCTCTGGTTTCATCCCTAGGAACACTTAAGAAGTGGTTCTCCTTTATGGTTTTTCTCCTCCCCCCTCCCCCTCCCCCTCCCCTTCTCCCCTTGGTTTATTTCCTTATTGTTATTGTCACGTATCTTGTATTTTTATGCTGTGAATCACCCTAAGATCTAAAGATGAAGGACGGTAAACAAATTTAAACCAACCAACCAACCAACCTGCTGCATTTCTAAACATTCCACGCCATATGGAGTTCTTATGGGGCCACCCCCTCCATTTTTATTTGGCAAAAATGTGAGGATCTGCAAACTTTGTGGCCCGCTAATGCCTCGCTCTTGTGGGTGAGTAGGTAGGTGGTGTGGCTTTGACCTGGGACAACTGGAATCAGAAGGCCGATAAAATGTTACAACGAATCCCTGGCGTTTGTATACTACCTGAACATGCCACTGTGTGAGCTGAAATAAATAAATATTAGTATCAATGGCAGGAATCTTTGCTCTGACTCTTGTTTCTTGTGCAAATTAAAAAAGTAAAAGTTTAAGAAGTCCAACCAGTCTGCATGCAAGTCAGTGATGGAGCATGAGGCTTCTGCCAGGGCTGCTAAAAAAAGCTCAAGAGCTTTTGGGGTGCCCTGGTTTTTCCTTCTTGAAATATGGCAACCCGGCTTCTGCATGCAACTGAGTGCGTAATTTGGCCTAGAAGGAGATCTGACGGGGCTATTTCAGCAGTTTTACCTGAGAGGAATGGGGGATTTTTGACTGGATGCTGTGAGCTGCTGCTTTTTCTCAGTGCAGCTCTCCAACCTGCAACAGAGGCATTACATTGGATTCACAACCTTTCAGTCCAAGCTGCAATGTGTGGATAAAAGCAATGGGTTTTATTCTTAGGTTGAGTTTTAGCTCAACTCTCAGCTTGCAGCAGGGGTCTAAATACTTCTGGATAATGCTAATCAGAACCTGATCTGCAGACTACAATATGGGACTGCCATAAGTCACTCTCCTCCAGCCATAGCCCCTTCCAACCTGCAATGTGGAGAATGGACTGCGCTTGCTTTGGAATTTTATTTGCAATGTTATCTTGAAATGTTTTTAAAAGAACACAACCTAAGTTAGAAAGAGCAGGGACATTTGTTTTTGCTGCCACTTTTTTTTTGGCTATTTATTTCTTGCGGGTGTGGATGGCACTACCCTGGCTTTCTCTATTGATTTCTATAGGCAGCTCTCACTTCTCACATTAAAAATAGCTTCTCAGTGTGAATCAGGAAATGACCTCTCCAGAGATGAGGTGGTACTCTCATCCCTCTTTGAGAGGTATCTCCTGGGGCTTTGAAATCGCCCAGGGAGCCTCAGCAGATAGAGAAGGCTCATTGCTGCAGACCTGCCGAGTGTGCCATTGCCAAAGTGGAGGAGCACTGCACTGTTGGGGTGGGGTGAAACACACAGTCTCAAGGCCCCTTTCTGCTCTACCCTGACTAAAACAATGTTTTTTGAGCGGTGGTCGAGTGTTGGTGCTTGGAGGTACCTATGGAGTGCTAGCCAATGTGTGCTTTCTGTGTATGCAGATAGCCCTTTCCCCCATCGCAAGTTCCTTCTTGTGGGCTTTGAGTGTGGGCGACGTGAGGCCCGAGAGCTGCTATACCCACATCAGAACACTCTTCCCTTACAGAAACCGGAAATATACTGTACAGTATAAATAAAACAGACTGTTTGTACTACCCTCTAGTGGTGACTCAAAGTCATTTGCACTATTAAAAACGTTGCAACTCGAGTCCTTTTGCTTTTCCTGTAGTTGAAAAGCAATCTCCTGCCCCAACTTCGGTCCAGCGCCGAGGGCCTTCTGGCGGTTCCCCTCGCTACGAGAAGCCAAGTTACAGGGAACCAGGCAGAGGGCCTTCTCGGTAGTGGCGCCCACCCTGTGGAATGCCCTCCCACCAGAGGTCAAAGAGAATAACAATTACCAGACCTTTAGAAGGCATCTCAAGGCAGCCCTGTTTAGGGAAGCTTTTAATGTTTGATGGATTTCTGTATTTTATTATTTTGTTGGAAGCCACCCAGAGTGGCTGGGGGAACCCGGCCAGATGGGCGGGGTATAAATAAATAAATTATTATTATTATTATTAATATTATTATTATTATCATCATCATCATCAAGATTTCACAATAGCTCTGTCCTAGTTCCACCTCCAGCCTTTCCTCCACTCACATGGAAGGGACCGGCCTCATTGGCAGAGTATGTCTCCATGCCGCCCCACTTCAGTTATTTCATTGCAATATATTTTGAACCTTCTCCCTTCCTGAGAACAAACACAGCAGATGTTTGAATTTGAAATGTAGAATTGTGTTTGGAACGGGCTTGTTTCCTTCAAGTATTTCCATCTTCAGCGTAGATGTCACACTGCTGTGTTTTGCATGTATTCTGCCTCTTGAAAATGGGTGGGGGTTAAGCAGAATTCCCACCCAGAAACACAGAACATGTCGTGAATGAGATAGCTAGGGTGGCGCCTCCAGTTGGTAGGGATTCCCATCTTTTCTTTTCTGTTTATTCCTTATTTAAATAGTTCAAAAATATGAACAACCAAGAAAATACAATGTTAATAATAAAGATTTTGTTAAAATGCCATGTGTGTGACATTGATAATTATAATGTGCACAACTTTATAATGCAACCGAATATAAACCCTCTTGATATCACATTACATTTTGCCTTGTTTTGTATGCTTCAGGTTTCCATTCCGGACTGGAGAATATGGTGTCTTGTGAACTTAAGAAAAACACTTCTTATAGATCAGGGGTGGCCAACTTCCAAGAGATTGCGATTTACTCACAGAGTTAAAAACTGGCAGTGATCTACCCCCTTTTGGGGGGTTCAGGTCAAAGTTGAGTTTTTTTTTTTAGGAAGGAAAGCCCAGTTTTTGGGGTTCACGTGTAAGTTGTTGAGCTTCTTTAGGAAGGAGGAAAGCGAGGTTGAGCTTTTTTTAGGAAGGAAAGCTCTATTTTTGGTGGTTCAGGTCATTTTAGGGGTGCAGGGCAAAGGTGTTGAGTTTTTTTAGGGGAGCCAATGTTTTTTAGCTTTTTTTGGGGGGGGAGCCACTGATCTACTGGTGATCTACCACAGACGTCCAGTGATCTATTGGTAGATCATGATCTACCTGTTGGACATGCCTGTTATAGATCATTACACAGCCCAATTTCATGTGGGTGTTTCCATGACTTTTCTCTTACTGACCTGTTTGTTTTTCTATACAATAAATTGATACCAATTAGCGGTTAACATGTCTGTATGCTTTTCCCTCTTCGGGAACCAACGTTTTTGAGTAACTCTCATCCTTTTGCTCAGGGGCAAAGAAAACTGAAAGATGTGACCTTCAGGACTTTTGTTTAAAAGGCACGACTGCACTTTTACAGCCATGTCAAGAAATGTGAGCCTTGCCACACATGAAGTTATCTTAGTGAGAAAATTTGCAAAGATAATTGTGTGCATTATAACACAGCCCTGCACCCTCATAATTAATTATTAGATCAGGGTCTTTCTGTATGGTGGGTGTGGATGTGTATTTTAATTAATTGAAAGGTTTTGAGTCATTGGGGGAGGGGAGTGTGGGTTCATTAATTTATCTTATTTTTAGTTGCTATTTTGTTAATACTGTTTTTACAGATTATAAATACATTTGTTGTTGTTTAGTTGTTTAGTCGTGTCCAACTCTTCATGACCCCATGGACCAGAGCACGCCAGGCACTCCTGTCTTCCACTGCCTCCCGCAGTTTGGTCAAACTCATGTTCGTAGCTTCGAGAACACTGTCCAACCATCTCATCCTCTGTCGTCCCCTTCTCCTTGGGCCCTCCATCTTTCCCCAACATCAGGGTCTTGTCCAGGGAGTTATCTCATTAGGTGGCCAAAGCCCCTTCGCCATGATAAGGCAGTGATCCATGAAGGAGATTAATAGATTATTGATCTGTTAATCATATAATATGACATGCTATAAGTGTGATGTTCAGCTTATTTTTAGTTACTGGTTTCTTAATAGTGTTTTGTTGATTATAATTGTTTTACTGATGATTACTGATGATGATTTATGCTATACTTTTGTGGTGTTCTATTATGTTAGGGTTTTTTTGTTTGTTTGCAAGCCGCTTTGGGATTCTATTGGCACCTTTGCATGGCTGGAATATGTCCTTGAACAGCAATAATGCCTTTTGTCGTCTGGATGGTGAGTTTTGTGTGTGTAGCAACTGCTGACCTTTGTGTGACTGGAAAGCAGCACAGAGAAAGACAGTGACTTGAACGGAATCTGCAAGGTTGGCAACCCCTGAAGCTTGCCTGCCTCTTGTCTGCTTCTGCCTACTGAGAATAAGGCAAAAATCGCTGGTGACTGGAGCAGCCGGAGCTGCGCAGACCAGCAGGGGAGCTGTCCAGCAAAATCCAGAGCTGAATTAGCAAGGCTATGCAAGCAGTTTACCTGTTACAGAGCTCCAGCTCTTTCCCCAATGCGCACCCAGGCTGGTGTTTGCCGTCTCCTCTCAAGGGAGGAAGGGAAGCCTCAGATTGCTAAAGGAACACTGCATTATTGGTGCTCGAGAAAAACTCGGAAGTCTCAAATGAACAAGAACACTCTTGGTTTAAATTTAGGCAAGTTGGTTCATTTATTGCAAAAGATATTATTAAACAGCAAGTAAATGAAAACTAATGCCATTTGAACACCTAGCACATAATCTTAACGATAAAAGGCAGGTCACCCACATTTATAAATATTTACAGAATTAGCCACAGAATAGCTAATACTATAGTTTTCAAACTTTTTTTTCTCTGGGCCACACTTTCAGAATAAAAATTTGCTCATGCCACACCAGTTGTTTTATTGATAAGAAATACATTAGAAAACAAAAAAGAAACAACTCCTAGCAGTGCCTGTTTTATAACATAGAACACAACTGCTTTATAATATGATCATGGGACATTCAGAAATTATAAAACTGTGCAACTACATAAGAACATTAATCATCCCCAAAATATAAATGAGCCTCCTACATATTTACCTTTAGCATGTATACAGACTCAATGTGAGATGTGAGCTTGCTTCTGCTGGGTAATCTTATTTATATTAGGTCTAATTTGAGACAAACAACACAAAGAAACTTTTCTCTTTCTGATCTTTCATATTTGTTAGAGTTGAAGATCCCTGTTCACAATATGTCGTGGAACAATATGCTCTTGAACAATATACTCTTTCTCTCTCTCCCCCCTCCCCCCCGGATAATATTGTATTTTGATACAATACGATTCTATGTTTAAATGTTTGTTTCTTCCACTCTTGCCATCCTCTCCTGCTCCACCAGTGTGGTGTGCTACACCCTTTGAGAACCACTGATCTAACAGGATTACAAAACTGTTTGGGAAAGTGTTTGGGTTATGGCCTGTTTATTGAGGATTTATCCTTATTTGTTTGTGGGGTTATCCAACATTGCATTTTCCTGTCACTTTCCTTATTACTAAAAGCTCAATCTTTTTTGAATGTGGGTTTGTTGTGCAAGACCTCAAAATTTCTCCAGAGAGTAGTATAGGGAACAGAAATTTATTTTGCTACCTGATCACACTTCTGCATAGATACTGGGGCTTTACTGTGAAGCTGACATTACTAAGTAATAAGGGATTTCCCTTACAGAGCACTGTGGGGGAGTATTACACTATTCAGACACCTTTTTAACCCCTCAAATGAATTGGGATAATTTTTAAAAATGGGTGGTAGCCAACTAAGTCATTCTCCACTGAAATCAGTGAACTCAAGTTAGTCAGGACTTCATTAAGTTCACTGATATAATAAAAATAAATAATAATAATAATAATAATAATAATAATAATATTTATACCCCACCCTTGGGACCCAGGTGGTGCGGTGGGTTAAACCACTGAGCCTAGGGCTTGCTGATCAGAAGGTCGGCGGTTCGAATCCCTGTGACGGGGTGAGCTCCCGTTGCTTGGTCCCAGCTCCTGCCAACCTAGCAGTTCGAAAGCACATCAAAGTGCAAATAGATAAATAGGGACTGCTCTGGTGGGAAGGTAAACGGCATTTCCATGTGCTGCTCTGGTTTGCCAGAAGCGGCTTTGTCATGCTGGCCACATGACCTGGAAGCTATACACCGGCTCCCTTGGCCAATAATGCGAGATGAGCGCCCAACCCCAGAGTCGGTCACGACTGGACCTAATGGTCAGGGGTCCCTTTACCTTTACCTCCCCAGCCAAGGCAGGCCAAGATCGGCTAACACTAGATATAAAACAACTGATTAAAATACAACTTAAGAACAAGACTAAATACATTAAAATTAAACTAAAAATTAAAAATGGGTCTGCTGACTTTCACTTAGTCGGAAACAACCCCCTACCTTTTAAACTTGATATATTGGATGTTAAGTTTGCTTGGATGAGATGCTAGACATGCTGCCACTTCCAACCTTTTTATTTCTCTGCACCTGTTCACATTCTGATCCCTGATCACTCAACCAATTGCCTTTTTTGGGGACCTAGTATTAGTTTTATTATATGAAAAACAGGTTATCATTGTCAAACAATTGAAGGCTACTTCAATCAAAAGTTTCCAGAAGGGTATGTATGTTAATCTCTTGCAGCAAGGTCATCAAAGAGTATATATTACCATGGCATAAGCTTTTTTGGACTGCAGTCAGTTTCATCCGTTCACACCACCAGGCACCTGCAGCTCTCAATAACGCTTCATACATCCGATGGATTTCAGTCTAAGAAAGCTGTATGCAATTATAAATGTGTTATGTATTAGGTTCCGCAAAACTCCATGAAGTTTTTGGATCAAAAGTGTTTCACAATCAACTGGTACTATTAAGCTACAACTTACGTACCTATAAATGTCTTACTCATCCTCTTCACCCTTACAGCAATAGAGAACAAAACCATAAAAACAGATTAAATCGTTGCATTTATAAAACAAACACAACTGTTCAAACAACAGCAAAAGAAATGGGTCCCATAAAACCAAATACTGTACTTTCAACATCAAAGGCCACAGTAAGGAGCGGTGCCTCCAGCATATGGAGAACCTAGTACCATGCAGGTGCTAGACACACCTTTGTGGGGAAGTGGTCCCGCAATTTAGGGGTTGCCACAGAGAAAGTCCTCTCCCTGACTTCCATTCCCCACATTTCTGAGTGTGGCAAGAGGGCCCCATCTGGGTATCTTAACCCCTAAGAAGGCTGGTAGGGATGGAGACAGTATTTCAGGTATTTGGGGCCTAAGTCATTTTAGGGCTCTGTATTTTCAAGAGCATCAAAACATATTCTAAAGCAATTAAGAAGTTACCTTTTCTTGGATCACTCCTGTTGATAGGATGATCTCTCAGCATCTTTCTCTCTTTGAATCTCTCTCTGAAGTCTTCATTCAGCAAGCAGAGGTGTATGTTTCTTTTACTGCTGGGTGTGCTTCTACAGTAATCTAAATTCAACCTAACTGTCTGGAGACACAACCAAACCAGCAGGACCCTGCATTTCATTCTCGGTGTGGCTTGGTATATCGAGCACTGGAATTGTTCTGAGACAAGGATGCCCCCATTTTGAGATACTTGTAATAGTCAGAGGGTCTTCTTGGGCAATGAATGGAGGCAGTGCCAGCTGTCTCAGAAGCCAGTTGCATGCCTTGGCCTGGGTCCCTTTTGGGTGTTTCCAGGTTGCTGTTTCAGGGCAGTCTCAAGCAGGTTGCGTGCCCTGGCACTGAGGGGCGAAGATCACTCCGGCGCCCCCGCCCTTGCAGGGCGCAGCATGGTTTCCGCGCGGCGCCCTGCCTACCGGCCCGGTGCCCTGGCACACCGCACCACCAGGGGTCTACCTAGAGCCGGCCCTGTGCTGTTTCCTGTGGGATCAGGGTTCCTCATGCATGGACCTTCCTTTCTTTGGCTTTTATTTTGCAGAGTCCACATGACATCACCGGCATCAGCATGCCAGCCTGCATTGCCCCCTCCCCCTTAATCTGGGCTGGGTGGCCCAAGACATTTTGGCACCTGAGGCAAATCACCCAGGGAAGATGTACCGTAGCTACACCAGGCCATTGCAGGGGCACACACTCTGCTCAGTGGAAGCAGCCCCCCATCATTTCCTCCTTAGGAGTGGGAAGAGGCCAGCAGCATCTCCTAATCCAGGCATCCCCAAACTGCGCCCCTCCAGATGTTTTGGCCTACAACTCCCACGATCCCTTGCTAACAGGAACAGTGGTCAGGGATGATGGGAATTGTAGTCCAAAACATCTGGAGGGCCGAAGTTTGGGGGTGCCTGTCCTAATCACTGAGGTCTTGCAGTAGAGGCAGCATGGGTGGGGTGGGGGAAGTCTCCAAGGAGCACATCACAGCTGTTGTTGTTTCTGTGGCAGCAGCAGGAGATGTCTCTTTTGGAGGCCAGGTCTGCTTTTGCTCTGGATCCTGCCGCCTGAGGCAACCACTTCACTTTGCCTCATAGTGGCCCTGGTCTGGTTTTACTCTTTCCAGGGGAAACCCCACAAACATTTAAGTTAATTAATTTTTTTTAAAGACCTGTTGCAAACCTCCTTTCCCGACAGGTTCGAGGCTCCTCCTCGGACTCCCCAAAGTATTCCGCTAGGTTGTCATTCTCTGGTCGAGAATCTTCGCTTACCTGCAACAGATGCAAACACGCGGGATACTTTCTCGCGCGCGTGGAAGGAAAAGCCACGCGCTGCCGCAGTTCGCCCCGCCAGCGGCTGCCGCCCCCTCCCAAGCAGGCTGCCCGAGGAGGAGGCCTCTGCGCGTGGGTCGCCGAGCCGCGCAAGAGGCGCTCGCCTAGGAAGGAGAGACGGCAAGGGCTGGCCCGGTCCCGGCCCCGGGGGCTCCCGCGCCGCCGAAGCAGCAGTGACGTCCGCCGAGCCCTGGCGCGGCTCCGCGGCTCCGCCTGCCGGGCGGGCTTTTCTACCTGGCAGGTAGGTCGCCCGCGGGGGAATACCGCGCCCTCTGCCAAAAGGCCGGAGCGGGACCGGAGGGAGGCGCGCGGGGGGGCTCGTGGGGTGGGCAGGGGGCGCTCCCTCCGTCGCCTTGGTGCCTGGCCCTTGCTCCCCTGCCCCCTGCCCCGCCCTCCTCCTCTGGCGGCGTCCAGCGGGGGAGCCCCCGTCGAGGGAGAGGGGCGGGATCCGCAGCCCCTTCGCCGCTCCTCGGCCGGTCTCTCTCTCCCCCCCCCAAGCTTACGCCGCTTCCGGTTCTGCCGCTGGAGCCGCGGCGGCGGCGTCCCCCCATGGCCTGGCCAGATGCGGCAGGTCTGCTCCTGCTGCCTCGCGGTGCGGCGCCTGGCTGGGTGGCGGGCGGGCAGCAGCGACGGACGGCTCAGTGCGGCAGCAGCAGCGGCGGGCGCAGGAGCAGCTGGGCGCGGCGCGGCAGCGGCAGCCCGTGGAGGAGCGGCGCAGCGGCGGTGGCGGCGGGCCTGGTGCGCGGGCGGGCGGCGGTGCGCCAGGGCGAGGCGGCGGCCGAGGGCCGGGGCAGGCGGCTCCGGGGGCTGACTCGGCATGCGGCGGGCTGCGACGGCGGCGCCCGGCTTGTGCGTGCTGCTCTTCGGCGTGTCGCTCGCCTGCTACTCGCCCAGCCTGCGTTCGGTGCAGGATCAGGCGTACTCGGCGGCCGTGGTGCTGGAGGGCAAGGTGCAGGCGTTGCCTGCCGCCGCCGCCGCTGCCGCCTCCGCCGCCCCGACGGGCGCGGCGGGCAACGGGAGCCGGGCCGAGGAGGGCGCGGACGGCCCTCCGCCGCCGCCGCCGGGCATCCTGGTGAAGGTGCTGGACTTGTGGCCCCTCAACAGCGGCGGCCTGCAGCGGGAGCAGCTCATCCGCGTGGGCTCCGCGCCCGCGCCCTGCTCCAAAGTCAAACGCAACCATCGCTACATCTTCTTTCTGGAGCCCACCGAGCAGCCGCTCGTCTTCAAGACCTCCTTCGCCCCGCTCGACACCAGCGGCAAGAACCTCAAGAAGGACGTGGGCCGCATCCTGTGCGCCGACTGCGGTGAGCCGTCGAGGGGGGAGGGCGGCGGGGGTGGGTGTGTGGCCCAGGGAGGGAGCGAGGGGCGGAGGGAGCGGGCGGCAAGTGCCCGACGGCCCAGGAGGTTCCCTGCGGAAGGCAGAGCCCAGCCGAGCGCGGGCGCCCGGGTATTCTGGCGCTCCTCTGCATTGCTGCATTGGCGAGTGGGGCGCAGCCTGGGAGGGCGCCCAGGCGCCTGTCGGGGCCTCGGCCTTCTGGGTGGGCGCCCCTGAACCCCGCTGCTGTCTTTGAGGGGGCGGGTCGGGGTGGAAAAGGAGGTCGGGGGGGGGCGCTGCTGCCTGCCTTGCCCCGGGCACCCCTCTTTGCGCAGGCTGCGCTCCGTTGTGTAAGGCATTGCCAGCAGCAACTTTCTTATGTAAACAACGCCCCCTCTCTCTTCTCCCCCATCCCTTTGTGTTAAATGGCTCCATTTGTTGCTTTGAGCCGCTTCTTATTTCTCCAGAGAAAACAATTGACCTGGGGTACCCCGTGGCCACGACTTTTGCATGGAAATCCTTTGTGCCATCTTTCTTTCTGAGCGGAAAAGGGCGCTTCTTGGTGTGCGTGCTTCTGCTGCAGATGCTCGTTTGCAGCTCCGGAGTTTGTGTGGCCCCGGGTTTTGCAGATTTTATGCTGCATTTCACAGGAAAGTTTGGATTTTGACAGGAACCACGTTTCTTTTGCTTGTGACGTTGGTAGGGCAGATGCTGATCCTCTCGCTGAAGAGCGAAGAGGTCTCCTCCCCGCTGGGTGCAGGTGATTAAGGGGATACAACTAAGATGTTGTTGCACACCCCTTTAGGTTGAAGGAAGCGCCTAAGTTAGGGCCACAACAGATGCTTAGAACCTGATGGGCTTTTTTTTAAAGCAATAAGGCATCGGGGACTTCCAAATTTAGTTAGAACGTCAGCACCACCGGTGGAGTGGGGCTTTAACCTCTTTCACTCCTTGCTTTTCCTTCTCTAATTCTGAAGTGATATCCTGTAGCTGATGCATTGCATGCCTGTGGCAGACAGAAACATTTTCTAATGCAGATAATTTATAAACTGCAGATGGCTTTAGAATATTCTTCCCAAGTAAAAGCCCCCAGTGTTTTCCATAGCCTCCTTTTCATCCTAATTATTTTTTTTTGTGCTTCCCTTTAGGGGTTTTTCTTTCTTTCTTTCTTTAAGATAAAAAGTGTATCTTTAAAATGATCATCTGGAAAATGAAGCAGTGGTTCATATTTGTATTTCTGGGTGGCCTGTTTTACTGTATGGTTCCAGTAATGATTGTGGTGTGAGCTGACTGGCCATAGGTTAGCAGATTTTTCTGGACTACCAGTATCTAACCCCAGAAGCTCAAGGCAGTTGAAACAACACAAGCTCCTAAGTAATAGATTATACAACTTGGTTGCACATGTGTTGACCTGGAAGCAAGGGACTTAAAAGAGAACTGACATATTCTAAGGCTGACATATTCTATGCATGCTTAGTTGAGATGGTAAGCTCTACTGAACAAAGTGCGCCTTACTTCCACATAAACATGCCGGTGACCGGCTATGTTGGATTGGATGGCTGATTTAGCTTCATTCTCTTTTAACCTAAGGAAGCCGTGATGAAAGGAACAGTTTTTTAACCAAGTAATAGAGAATCTCTGGTTCTCCTCTTCACACTTGCCCAATTCAAGCCACAATATAGCTTTTGGTGGCTTAGGTGCCATTTATTTATATACAGTATTATAACAAAATTTAGATACCCCTTGATTTAGTAGAACCTCAAAGTGACTTAGAAGGATAATAATAAAGCAAGAGGTTATAATGAAAGACAGTTAAACATTCAAACCTTAATTAAATTTATCCTTTGATAAAAGTGATAATAGGGTTGTTTCCACTTGGCTTTAGGACTGCCTTTCCTGGGAAGAGACCTTCCTGCACAGACGTTTACATGTCAGGTGAAAATGGCTTCATGCCAGCCAGCCTTGGGGGTCTGCTCTGGCCCAGCCGCTCTCATTCACTTCTCTTTCTGCCTTGGGTTTTTGGGAGGGGGACAGGGCAGTCTTGGGTGGTTTCTTTTGAGTTGGGTTTATTGATGTTTCATTGTGATCTTCCTTATGCAATTACTTTGTTTAGAAAGTGTATAATAGTTTGAAGGGCATGATCCAATCAAAATGAATCAGTGTTGAGCATTAGTCCATTAAAGTAACAGGCTGGACTGTTAACAATTATTGCTGCTCCCTGATATTTAACTATGACTTTTCAGTACTTATAACTAATATTGTTCAAAGTGATTAACACCCACGGTCTCCATAATTTCTCTCCCCTGAATATCTTTGCTGTTATGAAGTTTCAACATACTCTCTCATGAATAATACAGAATTCCCTGGGGACAATCTTTATAACATAAATAATGTATGAGCAAGCTGTTCTAATTGACAGCACATAGGCATTCATTGGGTTAATTGGATTGTTTATTCATTAAGAGCTTTGTAGCATGCCAGTCATACAGATCTATGTAATAAAAGTTGTCCTCACCTTTTTTCATGTATATACTTCCATAGTTAGTACTTTGCCATACAAGAGAACTGATAATAGCAATTAAGATGGTTCTTCACTTAATAATGATTTTTTAAAGTTCCTTTGGAGTTTCAGTTGCCAGCAAGGAATGGAGGTGAATATTAATACTCTGAAGCTGATGAATTGTTCATTTGTGACAGAAGTCATATACAGTCATACCTCGGTTTAAGTACGCCTCAGTTTGAATATTTTCAGTTTAAGTACTCCGCAGACCTGTCTGGAACGGATTAATCCACTTTCCATTACTTTCAATGGGAAAGTTCGCTTCAGGTTAAGTACGCTTCAGGTTAAGTATGGACTTCCGGAACCAATTACACTCATACCTCGGGTTAAGTACGCTTCAGGTTGAGTACTTCGCGGACCCGTCTGGAACAGATTAATCCATTTTCCATTACTTTCAATGGGAAAGTTCGCTTCAGGTTAAGTTTGCTTCAGTTTAAGTACTCCACGGACCGTCTGGAACGAATTAATCCACTTTCCATTACTTTCAATGGGAAAGTTCGCTTCAGGTTAAGTACGCTTCAGGTTAAGTACAGACTTCCGGAGCCAATTGTGTTTGTAAACCGAGGTACCACTGTACATGAATGTTTCGGTTCCCATATATAAATTTTGGCTCTGGGTATCTGATTGATTAATTTTGTTCTCTGTGATAGAGAATGAATGTTGAGCGTGGTGGCACTGTTTTTGGAATCAAGTATTTGAAGAAATTAAAAAAAATACTCAAATATAATATAAAGGAAACCCCTGAATCTTTCCTATTGGGGATAATGGATAATACAATAAAAAAACAGGATGTGACATTGTTCTTGTATGCCGTAACAGCTGCAAGAACTCTGATTGCATCCTACTGGAAAAAGAAAGAAATACCCAATATTTTGGAATGGCAGGAGAAGCTATTTAGATTTGGATAACCTGACCAATTCAATTAGAGGGTATACTAATAAGAAATTCCATCAGAATTGGGAAAAGTTTGGAGAGTACATGAAGGGACAGTGCCCCGCGGTAAAATCTTGGGTTTATTTCTAATACCTCATATTGAGTTGATTTGAGTCAATTTAAGTGGATAAAGTTGAATGATGGTGAATTTTTTCTTTTTTCTGAGTTTAGATATTATTTGAGGATTATAGGATATATTTATATAGAATTGAGGGGTAGCAGTACCAAAGAATAGTAATTAAAGAACCTGAGAGGGAGATAAGTGGAAGTATGGGAAATATGGGAGGAGGAGATATAGGGGGAAAATTAAAATAAAGGTGTATGGTAAAAAGGGAATTAGGAATATAGCTGAAATGTATTCTGATTTTGTGATTTGGGGTATGAATGAATGACTGAACATTTGTTTTTTGTTTGTATTTTCTTTATGTTTACGATTATTATAATTACTATCATTTTCATTATATTATGAATATTATTCATATTTGAAGCTGTATGGTATCATTTTTATGTTATATTATTGTTATTCATATATGATTTTGTATGTTATCATTTCTATATTATTGGGGTTTTTTGTATGTTATTATTTCTATATGTTTGGTGTTTTTTAGTGTGTTTGTGAATGTATTTTAATTTAAATTCTAATAAAGTTTATTTTAATTTAAAAAAGAGAGAGAGAGAAGGAATGTTGAAGTCCAACATTTCCCATCAGGACCTGTGGCAAGCTTTTATAACTGGAAATGGTTAAACTACAGCAGGTACCCTGAGAGTAACCATCACTCCTCTTTTTCCATGCTTCTGATTAGCTGAATGTTTGGCATATCCCTCTGCCCGTTCACAAAAATGCAGCAGATAAAAGTAAGAAAGCCAGTGATAGATTAATTTAAGAGGACTAAAAATTGGGGAATGCACCACCAGCTAACACATTTTTTTTCTCTTATATTAGGAAAAGGCCTCATCCTATGCATTTTATAACTGAGAAATCACAAGTTAATTCTGTGAAAAGGGCTCGGTGTAAAAGGAAGCTTATTTCTGCACTTTAACGGTTTGAAGGGATGCCTTCTAGCTAAAACACTCTGTGGGGTTATCAGGAGCACTTTCTCAGCACAGTCATGGTGCAGATTGCAACATCCCCTCCCTTTTATCTTGCACTTCATTATAAGGTGAATGGCTGTAAGGGGCTTCTTCTCTACCCTTGAACCAGTGGAGTGATGTTCACAGGTGTATAATTCTGTCTGGCCCAGGACCGGACCTCCTCAGAAGTCATGGGATGTAGGATGCCTTGCTCATTTGAACATTCTTCTGGATCCCACAATCTTCTTGTGCCAGGGCGATGACATGTTCTCCTATTATATTAAATGATGCCATTATAAAATAATTGGTGTATCTGGATGTATTGAATGCCCACAGTTCTGCTTATAGTGTTAACCTATTTACTGTGCTGTCAACATTTATGGTCTCCTTTCTTGGCTGGGGCCTGAAGCTGCACAGGTAACACTCAATGCAGGGCTGGGGGGGCAGGACCTGGTCAGCTCACTATGGCAGCGTTTCTCAACCGGTGTTCCGCGGCACACTACTGTGCCACGAGACGCTGGCTGGTGTGCCGCGATGAGAAGGGCGATTTGCATTGTCACATCGCTGAACCGCCGGAAAGGAAGCCGGCCGGGTCACGACGCGAGGCGAGCGCCCACGTCGTGACCCGGCCTGCTTCCTTTCCGGCGGGTTAGTGATGGTCATTGGCGGCTGCCAGGCACGTGACACTGCAAATCGCCCTTCTCGTCGCCGCACGTCGCGGCAAAATTTAGAGTCGGCATCCAGCCGGAGGCCAGAGAGGGTGCCGCCGCCTGGGGAGGAGGAGGCAGGTGGGGAAGGCTGCGCAGGGCTTCCCTTCACCGGGCCAGAGCGGCGGCGGCTGCCTGGGGCGGCTGGGGGGGAGGCGGCGGCAGCTGCACGCCCGTGTCTGCCCGCCTGGGGTCTGTGCGTGCCGTCTAACGTGTCCCCGCTCGCTCCGCAGGCTCTGTGCCTGGTGGGTCCGCCTGGCTACCGCGCAGCAGTTCTTCAGTGGCATGCTTTACGTCTCCCCTCCAAACTAAACTAAATATAGGGCGGCACAGAGTTGGTGTGCCGCGGGATTTCTTTTCATAGAACAAGTGTGCCGTGGCCCAAAAAAGGTTGAGAAACACTGCACTATGGAATGGAGGAGGGCCAGGCTGGCTACAAGAAGAGCAGGACCACGGCCAGCTCACTGTGGAGCTCAGAGTCATGGTACTCAAGAGCTAGGATGTTCCTCAAGCAATCATCTGGAGTCGGTGGAGAGCCTTCCCCAGCCTCTGCTCTCCAGATGTTTTCAGCCCATGGTCAGAGATGATGGGAGTGGTAAGTCTAAATTCAAAACGTGAAGAACACCTGGTTGGGAAACGACTGTTTCAAGTAGTTTTGCTGTCAGATTGGTGTTTGAAGCCCCCCTTCCCCACACTGGGGAAATTGTTGGGGCTTAAAATAGCTGTGCCCTGTTCCTCAGGTGCTGCCCCTGCCCCTGAAGGTAGTGTGATAGGGAGCTGCCCTTGGGCAAGAGTTGGAGGAGAAAGGTACGGACTGCCTGCTATGGCTAGGCAGGTGAAGACATTGCTGGCTTCTGGGACTTTTTTCCTCCCCTGTGAGTTGCTAGGAGGGTTAGGGCCTTCCATGGAACTCTCCAGGACTGGTTTCTGCACTCAGTCTTCCCCTCTGAACCTTCCTCTGTTCCAACTCCTGGGCCATATCATCATGAACTCTGCTATGTGCAGCCTTTGTGTCCAAAGTGTTGAGTAGTTTTCAAGCAAACTCACAAGAATCTTCATTGCCTGGGATTTTTCTTGTAAAATGTTACAAAGCAATGTTGAGCAGACCCCAGGGGAGACCTTGTATTGCTAGAGAGAAGTGGGGGCGGGCAGTATAGTTTTGATCCAGGGCTAAGTAACCTTTTATGGTCCGCCTTCATTTCAGGGCCTAGAGACTATAGTATGTTACATTCTGTCATTCTGCTTCTTGTCTGTCATGGTGATACGCAGAGGGAAGGCATGTGTATTTGAGGTACATAGAGGTGATGCTATGTGCTTCTGCATTTTGTGCGCCAATGATTTTTCTGCACCAGGTTTGACAAGAGCCCCACGGGAAGGCCTCAGAAGATCTTGCTGGAACCCAGAAGCTGCTGTAGCCACTTCCGCTTACTTCTCAGACTGCAAGGATGCCAGTGGGCGGCATTTACACATGCCACTTTGCCCTCATGATTCAGGGGGCCGTGTGATGTCAACACACCATGTGCACACGCCCTGTGGCATGCACGCATGACACCAGCATGTCCTGCGGCATGCTTGCGCCATGTGTGCATGGCAGGGCATGTTGACGTGTCATGCAGATGCCCCGTGGCTTGCATGCGAGATGCGAGCATACCCCACGGCATGCGTGTACAGCCACTGCAGAACTTTGAGGTGGCCTGGCCCCTTCATTGAATTTTTTTTGGGGCCCCTGGCCCCCCACTAGATATCATGCCTGGGAACATGCCTTTGCATGGGTGGGTGGGTGTGCCTGTAGAGTCGCCCCTTGCTGCCTGCCTCAGACTGTCTCACAGACAAGCTAGGCCTGCTAGTGCTGCTTTCTCTGTCTGTGTTTGCATTTGGTGGAAAGTGGGGTTTGGGGTGGATGATTCACTTTCAGATTATCTGTTTGCAGCCAGCTGTGTGCTTGGATTGGTTTTGAATCATAGAATCATAGAGTTGGAAGAGACCACAAGGGCCATCCAGTCCAACCCCCTGCCGAGCAGGAAACACCATCAAAGCATTCTTGACATATGCCTGTCAAGCCTCTGCTTAAAGACCTCCAAAGAAGGAAACTCCACCACACTCCTTGGTAGCAAATTCCACTCCCGAACAGCTCTTACTGTCAGGAAGTTCTTCCTAATGTTTAGGTGGAATCTTCTTTCTTGTAGCTTGAATCCATTGCTCCGTGTCTGCTTCTCTGGAGCAGTAGAAAACAACCTTTCTCCCTCCTCTATATGGCATCCTTTTACATATTTGAACATGGCTATCATATCACCCCTTAAACTTCTCTTCTCCAGGCTAAACATACCCAGCTCCCTAAGCCGTTCCTCATAAGGCATCGTTTCCAGGCCTTTGACCATTTTTGTTGCCCTCTTCTGAACACATTCCAGCTTGTCAGTATCCTTCTTGAACTGTGGACACAGTACTCCAGGTGAGGTCTGACCAGAGCAGAATACAGTGGTACTATTACTTCCCTTGATCTAGATGCTATACTCCTATTGATGCAGCCCATAATTGCATTGGCTTTTTTAGCTGCTGCATCACACTGCTGACTCATGTCAAGTTTGTGGTCTACCAAGACTCCTAGATCCTTTTCACATGTACTGCTCTCAAGCCAGGTGTCACCCATCCTGTATTTGTGCCTTTCATTTTTTTTTTTGCCCAAGTGTAGTACTTTACATTTCTCCTTGTTAAAATTCATCTTGTTTGCTTTGGCCCAGTTCTCTAATCTGTTAAGGTCATTCTGAAGTGTGATCCTGTCCTCTGGGGTATTAGCCACCCCTCCCAATTTGGTGTCATCTGCAAACTTGCTCAGGATGCCCTCAAGCCCATCATCCAAGTAATAGATAAAGATGTTGAATAAGATCTTTTGCTCTTATGGTTTTGTGGTGCCTCTTCCCTCCTCCCTCACCCACCCAGCAGCCTTTTGATTTAAGATGCTTTTGAAGCAATCCAGAGAAACAATATATTGTTATCCATGTATTTTTGAGATTATTGCTGCAGCTGGGGCATGTATATGTGGGTGGAGCTGTGAAGGGCTCTGTGAAGCCTTTCGCAAAGACACCCGTTTTCCAATTTTGTATTTTCGGTAAAGGAGAGGGAAGTTTGAAAGGAGTTACCTGAATTCTTTCACATTTTACCTTTTTATTTCCTTCAGTGATGAGGGGTAGTGGACATTCAGAAGCAATCACGCATGAGCCATTAAAACTTTTCTATTGAAGGATCGAGGGGCAGGGATAAAAGAGTTAGGAAAAAATATTTGTTTGTTTGTTTATAATGCACCTTTCATTCAAGGTACTGAAGGTGCTCTACAAAATCCCCCCTCCCCTGTTTCATCCTCATGACAACCTGTGAGGTCAGTTGCCCTAAGAGAGCATGGCTGGCCCATGGTCACCCAGGGAGCTTCATGGCTGAGGGGGGATTTGAAGCTGGGTCCCCCCAGTCCGAGTCCAACACTCTAACCACTACACCACACTGGCTCTCAAAGGTATCCAAAGATCACACTTCAGAATGACCTTAACAGATTAGACAACTGGGCCAAAGCAAACAAGATGAATTTTAACAAGGAGAAATGTAAAGTACTACACTTGGGCAAAAAAAATGAAAGGCACAAATACAGGATGGGAGACACCTGGCTTGAGAGCAGTACATATGAAAAGGATCTAGGAGTCTTGGTAGACCACAAACTTGACATGAGTCAACAGTGTGATGCAGCAGCTAAAAAAGCCAATGCAATTATGGGCTGCATCAATAGGAGTATAGCATCTAGATCAAGGGAAGTAATAGTACCACTGTATTCTGCTCTGGTCAGACCTCACCTGGAGTACTGTGTCCAGTTCTGGGCACCACAGGCCAAAGACAAAGGAGAACTGACAAGCTGGAACGTGTCCAGAAGAGGGCAACCAAAATGGTCAAAGGCCTGGAAACAATGCCTTATGAGGAACGGCTTAGGGAACTGGGTATGTTTAGCCTGGAGAAGAGAAGGTTAAGGTTATCATAGCCATGTTCAAATATATAAAAGGATGTCATATAGAGGAGGGAGAAAGGTTGTTTTCTGCTGCTCCAGAGAAGCGGACACGGAGCAATGGATTCAAACTACAAGGAAGAAGATTCCACCTAAACATTAGGAAGAACTTCCTGACAGTAAGAGCTGTTCGACAGTGGAATTTGCTGCCAAGAAGTGTGGTGGAGTCTCCTTCTTTGGAGGTCTTTAAGCAGAGGCTTGACAGACATATGTCAAGAATGTTTTGATGGTGTTTCCTGCTTGGCAGGGGGTTGGACTGGATGGCCCTTGTGGTCTCTTCCAACTCTATGATTCTATGATTCTAAACCCTATAGATGCCAGTACTCTCCAAACAAAATGCAACACCCCACTCCCTACCACTCTAGGTGGAATTCTTTGTGTCATCTTCAAGCCAGACACTGAGAGCAATGAAAATATTCAGAGAAGTGATGTGATAAAGTCACCCTGGACAATTAAAAAAAAAGGGGGGTAAGTGTATACCTTGCGAGCCCATTGCCTTCTAAGGGAGAGGCAGATGACAACACACAAGGCGAGGTGTGGGGCAGCTTGATCACCATGCACTTGTGGGCCAGGATAGGGATTTAATGTCACCCCCAAAGCAACAAGGTTTGTTGAACCTGTGCCCTCAGCAGCAACCCTTGGGCTCTGCCTTTAGTTGACAGGAGGAGCCTTGGGAAGCTGGAAACATGAAACGAGGCCATAAAAGCTGTGGTGGCAGCCAGCCAGGGCCGGCCCACCCAAGAGGCAAGCTGAGGGGACCGCTTTGTGGCAGGATCCACAGGGGCAGTGCTGATCTTTCCTTTTCCTTTGTTCCTGATATTGATATTCATCCCGCCCCCTTCTTCTCTGGTGGGGAAGGGTGTGTGTGTGTGCCATTTTGTGGTTTGCCTCAGGTGCCAAAATATCTTTCGCTGGCCCTGCAACCAGCTGTGTTTGCCTCATGGATAGTTTGAAACAGATCAGGAGCTAACATATCAGAATAAATTTACAAAAGCCTACATGCCCAGGATACTTCATACAGTATGACAGGGAAAGTTTAGAAAGGTTAAAGTTTTGGAAGAACTGCGGAATGTATTAAATATTAGACCTTTTAGGAGTTGTGACTAATTCTGTGTAGAAATCTGCAGCCTGATGATGCCACCTGCCCAGTCATCAGAAATCTTTAACGATTCCTCTAGCCCAGGGGTCAGCAAACTTTTTCAGCAGGGGGCCGCTCCACTGTCCCTCAGACCTTGTGGGGGGCCAGACTATATTTTGAAAAAAAATGAAGGAATTCCTATGCCCCACAAATAACCCAGAGATGCATTTTAAATAAAAGGGCACATTCTACTCATGTAAAAAAAAACCAGGCAGGCCCCACAAATAACCCAGAGATGCATTTTAAATAAAAGGACACATTCTACTCATGTAAAAACATGCTGATTCCTGGACCGTCCGTGGGCCGGGTTTAGAAGGCGATTGGGCCACATCCAGCCCCCGGGCCTTAGTTTGGGGACCCCTGCTCTAGTCAGTTAACCAATTGAGCGTTGCAGTCCTCCACAACAATTACCCAAATCCTTTATGTGTTTAAATAATCCCTGTAGAGCCTGTTTTTGACTGGAAGCTCCTCCCTGGATTCAGGTTCTCCCAAAAGATTATTGTTCCTACTGGTACCAGAAATGTCATCATCTGGGAATATTTGCTGTAGGTGGCAACCCTCTGGAGAAGGCTGCGGGATGGAGGGTGCAGGTGGGAGGAAAGGAAGAAGCTCTGTCACATCTACTGGTGTGATGTTGGATCTTGCCCAATATTTCACAGGCACCTCATGCAGTCATCCTCTAGGCCAGAGTTGGCCTGGCTATTTCTGGCCTGTGCTCCAAATTCCCCCTTGGGCAATGCTCCAGGGGCCTTTTGCCAGCAGAGAGTGTGGCCAGACCATACTTTCCCATGCGCATAGGCAACATGTGCTGGGCACACAGCCACCCCCTCCTCAGATGATCACTTGGGCAAATGATTGATCTAGTGTAGGATCAATTTTTGATAAATATTTTTTAATATTTTGATAAATATTTACTTTTATCCCACCTTTTTCCCTGACAGGAACTCAAGGCGGCTTACAGATAAAAATATCAGCAACTAAAAACATTGGGGAAATCAACAGTCATTTAAAACTATTAATTAAACATTGATTGAATTAAAACTATATAAACTATAAGGGTAATTACAATTAAAAACAGCACAGCACTAGCCCTTTCATTAAAACTTTCTATGCGTGGTTCCAAAGACAAAGGAGAAATGCCCAACACAGGATGGATTTTCCTTTTAAAAATATTTATTTTCGCTGAGTACATGCTTACATCAAAAATTAAAAGACAGTTACAAAAGGAACTTCTGACTCCTAAGCTCCATGTGAATAAACTGACCAGTGGATAACTAGGCCCTTCTTCTGACATGCTCCCTAAGTGTTAAAATTAGATCTAGCCCTTTTATCTTGACCTGCACATATTTTTCCTCCTTAGAGCATGTCTAAATTGTCAGTGATCTTGTTTATATATAATGCTAAACCATAGTTTAGCGTTCTGTATGTGAGCCCCTAGTGCAGCTGCAAGGAGGTGACTGTAAGCATTCATTTCTGTTCTCAACTAGCCACAACAGAGCTTTCCAAACTTTCGAAGTTGGTGATACAGTTTATGGACACATGCATCATTTTGCAACACAGTAATTCAGTTTTACTAGCAAACCAGAGGTTAGGAGAGCAGGGACTGTTTATGTGACACACCTGCACACTGCAGCTGACACACTAATGTGTTGCAACATACAGTTTGGAAAGTTCTGAGCCACAACACGACATTTTAACTGAACTGGGAAATGTGGTTAGAATAAACCAGGATTATTATTTTTTTCAGCCGGAACTCAGGTGGACGCTATTGCCCTTATAAGAGAACAAGGGAGGCGTTCATGGTGAGTTCCAGCACCTCTTTTTCTAGAAAAATAGCACTAGTTTAAACTGTGCTTTATCTGAACTGTAGTAATGGATAATCCAATAACGAGATGGGAGACAAGGCTGAGTTCCCCAAAGGCCAACCCCGGGCGGAGCTCAGGGCCTGTATTTATTGACAGCAACTTTCACAGCTAATGATTAACTTGCAATGCAGATTCCAACCAATTACAGGAGTGTAGCCTCATGCATAGTAATGACTGGGTACATGTCACTTCCTGCCAACACCCAAAATTTCCGCCATGAAGGAAGTGGTGAACTGCACATCCCACACATCGTGTACCTATCACATGCCTGCTCTTCAAACACCCCCCTCCTTTCAATCTTGTGACCCTCAGTACTTTCCCAAGACTCTACCTGTATACCATTGCTTCTTCCTGACCCAAGTGTGACCCATTCTGGTCTTCTCCTGTCAAGCCTGCTTCAGCCAGATCTATCCCAATATTTCCAGATCCATCAAGCCCCATCCAGTGTAACTGACCTATGCCTTTACCTCCTGACCTGTCATAGTACTGGCTTGCCAGTATTACACTTCCTAATCCTAGAGGATCGGCGGGTGTGGCACGCCACTTTCCTAAATCAACCAGGATCAGGAACCGTAGTTTGATCTTTGTTCAGATAACCATGGTTTAAATTAACTGCAGTGATGGTTTGTCCTCATTCAAGCAAAACAACAACCTGCAGATACTGTACTGTAGTTGGAGATGGACGCTGATGCTTCCAATCTTGTGGTTGTGCTGGAAGAGGATCAGGGAACACACAAATGGACCCCCAGGTAGCACTCTGCTGAAGGACAGCTTTCTCGTAGGGCAGAATAAACCAACTGCCTCAGGCAGCAGTGGTAGCCATCTCCCAGGCTGTCCTTTCTGAGCCCTCTAGCCATTCTTACTTGTTGATTGCCTGGGCTGCTTGGTTGCCTTGCCTGATCACCTTCTCCCAACATGTCATAGAAAAAAGTGGGAAATGCCTCTTCCTGAGCAAGCAGTCATCCCACCCCACACCCTCCAGCAGGCATTCTGCATGGGCATGCATTGCTCTGCTCACACAGTGCATTCCGATGCCACTGCATTGCAGCATTTGATGAAGCAGGCAGCAAGCAGGTGCCAGGCTCGTCTCACTCGTCACTGGGGGAGGAACAGGCTTCTCCACTGTTGAAGGGGGGGGGGAGTTGTCTGTTTCTAATTTGGTGGAAAGTTGTATTTATTTATTTTTACATATAATCCTGTGCCAGTGATGTAGGCTTAGCTTCAGTCAGGGTGAAACTTGGTCCACTTCAAGTCATAATTGCAAGGAAAAATAGCCTCCAATCTGATTGGCTGTTTCTAGCAGAAATACTGTAGGTTGGTCAGTTGGAGATTATTGGGTTGGCAGCACACTTTTCCTCTCTGTTGCTCTAGCCCAGGCATCCCCAAACTGCGGCCCTCCAGATGTTTTGGCCTACAACTCCCACGATCCCTAGTTAACAGGACCAGTGGTCAGGGATGATGGGAATTGTAGTCCAAAACATCTGGAGGGCCAAAGTTTGGGGATGCCTGCTCTAGCCTCTTGGATTCTCTGTACTTCTGTGACATGTGGCTGTAGTTTCTGCCTCATGAGAGTTTGTAGCCAGGATTTCTGCTTAGACTAAATTTAACTTTCCTAGCAAATACTGTCCATGTTGCAGGTGGATGATGCCCCATAAATTGAGAACTGGAAGGCCTTTTATAGCACTGCATATTATCTATATTGCTTTGCAAAAACTATATTTTCATTGTATATTATTTGCTTTTATCAGAACTAGAAAACATGCTTTGTTAGAGAAAAATGACCGAGTTGAGTTTGCAGAACCTTCACTTCATCTACATGTGAGAGACATAGGAGAGACCAAAAGAAAAAAAAAACCTTCTGAAATATAAATGTTGCTTTGAAAAGAATTGGAAAAGTCTTCATGACCTTTTCCAGAATGTGGAATATAGGCAACTGAATAGCAGCTTCTGAAAGATACAAAGTCACAGAAACGCAAGTGACAATGGAACAAAATAAAAAAAATGGATAATAACAATACACATAGACAGCTAAAAATGAAAGCACATGTGGCTATATGTGTATAAATTAAAGCATTACAAAACACAAATACAAAATTTTCCAAGCTGTAGCTGTTATATAACAAAACAAATAAGTTATTCAATATTGCAGATAATAATTGATGAGATCAGATTGTATCTCATTTCCTACTTCTTCTGATCAGATTGGATAATTGTTCATGAATGGCAGACATTAACCCCCAAGTTATGTTTGTACACCTATGCAGTCCATTTTCTTCACTTGCCTGTTGCATGAGTGAAGATCTTAACTGGTTCTGTCTGGTTATGGTGATGGTTGCCTTGCAGTCACAAAGATAGGTTGACTACTTTTGCACTGTCACCTGTAACTGCTCTTGGTTCCAAAATGAATGAAAGCCATGGTTGCAGCAACTGAAGTCTGGGAAACAGAACTGGAGTTTCAGGGAGGTTTGGCACAAGTAGGCAAGCCCCCCCCTTCTATTTTGGCAAAAGCAAACTCAAAACCTGAATGCCAGTTCACCTGAGAATGTGGTTCTTGTCCTTTGGCAGTATTGATCAACAGTATTGATACCGGTGACTTGCTAAGAGATAGGACATGGCAAAGAAGTGGATCTGGTTTGAACAATCTCCTCCTCTTGTCACTATGCAGACTTTAAAATGTAGTACATTATATTGATACTGTCCTGCATCAACTTCTTGCCTTGCTGTGGAGATGATGGAAGTGTGACTTCCTGTATCTAGCTTTAATTTTGGAACCAGAGCAGTTCTATTAATAGATTAAGTAGAAGAAGAAGAAGAGTTTGGATTTGATATCCCGCTTTATCACTACCCGAAGGAGTCACAAAGCGGCTAACAATCTCCTTTTCCCTTCCTCCCCCACAACAGACACCCTGTGAGGTGGGTGGGGCTGAGAGACTTCAGAGAAGTGTGACTAGCCCAAGGTCACCCAGCAGCTGCATGTGGAGGAGCGGAGACTTGAACCCGGTTCCCCAGATTACGAGTCTACCGCTCTTAACCACTGCACCACACTGGCTCTCAAGTAGTGGCATTCTGGCCCTCTTATATTCCTTCTTGACTAGGAGGTGCTAACAGCAAACATGGCAAGAACCAGGTTCTTCCCTGAGGAGCTGCTGTTCTGCATTTTGTCATGTGGAGCAGTGGTTCAGTTCTTCACAGAAGGTTCCGGACTGTGGGATTGTGCTTATGTCATTCACCACACGGGACCAAGGTCTGCAGTCCTTGACAGCGGAGGATTCTGGAAGACCTTTTGCTGTGGTGGTCTGTTTTGTCATAGAGCTAAAATACAAAACAATTAATTAGTTAATTTTGATGCCATTTCCCTAGGATACAACCACGGGCAATTATAAGTGATATTCTCTGATGTTTTTAACTTGGTTGTCAGTGTCCATTTGATTTAAAAATGCTGTTCACAGTTTTCCTATCAGGACATATTCTCAGGATATTCAGACACCCATCTTTGACACCCAGGCAAATGAGGAGCATGTCTAGAAGACCGTGGAGATGTAGCCAGGTTTAGAGGTGTAGGGAGAACGCCACTCATTAAGCCACACACATCCTAAGCCACTGACAGGAAATATCAAAATTCCTTAAGTAGCACCTTAAAGACCAACTAAGTTTTTTATTTTGGTATGAGCTTTCGTGTGCATGCACACTTATCTGATGAAGTGTGCATGCACACGAAAGCTCATACCAAAATAAAAACTTAGTTGGTCTTTAAGGTGCTACTGAAGGAATTTTTTTATTTTGTTTCGACTCAGACCAACATGGCTACCTACCTGTAACTAGGAAATATCAAGAGAGACAAAGGGAAATAAAAACACTGAAGAAATATGAGCTGACTCCTGCTGAAGCCGCTCATTACAATCAGTTGTAGGATCCTTCCTCCACCCCATATTATTTATTCACTCACTTTTATTTAATGCATTTATGCCTATTTTTCAGGGAAGTCTGCCCTTGTGAGGAGGCCCAGAGAAAATATTTAAAACATAAAAACACAATAGCAAAAGATAAATAATAAAATACAATTTCATAATTAAAAGCCATCACCACAGGCCAGTATAATACTATATATAAAGGTAAAGGTAAAGGGATCCCTGACCATTAGGTCCAGTCATGACCGACTCTGGGGTTGCGCGCTCATCTCGCATTATTGGCTGAGGGAGCCGGCGTACAGCTTCCAGGTCATGTGGCCAGCATGACAAAGCCGCTTCTGGCAAACCAGAGCAGCACACGGAAACGCCGTTTACCTTCCCGCTGTAGCGGTACCTATTTATCTACTTGCACTTTGATGTGCTTTCAAACTGTTAGGTTGGCAGGAGCTGGGACCAAGCAATGGGAGCTCACCCCGTCACAGGGATTCGAACCGCCGACCTTCTGATCAGCAAGCCCTAGGCTCAGTGGTTTAACCCACAGCACCACCTGGGTCTCCAATACTATATATAATGCAACTCAAAATATGAAATCTTGAGGCAATTTCTTTTGCATGCACGAAAAATGGATTCAACATGGTCCAGCGCAATGCAGAACAAACTTTACAGTATGTGATGGACGTAAGAAGAAGAAAAGACTCGTGGGACTTGCAGTACAGTGTTGCATCTAGTTGGGCCTTTGTGTTTGTGCTCCATCTTGAGTCAGTTGGTTCTTCTTACTCACAGGAGCTGCATTCTGTTCCTCTAATGTGCAGAGCTGCTCTGGCGAGTGTTGCTTCTGGTGAAGAGACAGGCAGGCATTTCACACAATTGGTACCATGGAGAACTGTCTCTGTACGGTTTCAATTTTCCTATCAGCTACATGTTTCTTTTTCCTCTCCTTTCTGCACTTTTCATTCCTTTAGTCCCCTGTTATCCACTTTTGCATTTCCTTATGTCACACTTTATGTGTTTATTTCCCCCCTGTCAAATCACATACTGATTGGCAGTGGCCCTTTGTTTTAAGAGCACCTGAAAACAACCTCAGGGATCAAACAGCACTTATGTTCCAGCTTGATCACTGAGCATCATTGCTGGTTCCCTGAGTTGGCGAGGCTCATTTGAAAGCAACAAGAAACCACAGCCCAGTCCTGTGCAATCCTCTGCCAACAGAGATTCAGCAGGCGCCTTCTGTGCCAACTTTTAAACACCTGCTGGAAACATTTCTACTCTGCCAGGCCTATACAGGCAATTAAGAGCACGTCCTTCCACAATGGTTCATTGATGTCTGTATTTAACTTTTTAATGGGTTTTAGTGTTTGGTTTTATTTTATTGCTGTACTGTAAACTGCTTTGATTTTTTTTTTTTGGTAAATTATGCCGTGCTATACAATTTAATTAATTAATTAATTAAGGCAGCAAGCCTAATGCACATGGCTGCTGACGTTGCTGTGCTGGCAAGGGTCACAATGCCACAGATTGACTCTATGGGGGGGCACATTGTGGGAGTGGGCTTTGCTAGCTGCCAGT
Source organism: Zootoca vivipara (assembly GCF_963506605.1). Lineage (NCBI taxonomy): Eukaryota > Metazoa > Chordata > Lepidosauria > Squamata > Lacertidae > Zootoca > Zootoca vivipara. The sequence continues at coordinate 84,533,665 of NC_083283.1, forward strand.
TCCATGACCCAGCTTGACCCTGGTCCCAGCGTCCATCCTACTGTTCATTCCAGCTGGACAGGACACCCTCCCTTGCCTGGTCCCAGCACTGAGCCACATGAAAAAAAAAGGAGCTTGTGAAATGGAAGTGCCTGAACTAAAGGGATGAGGGGGCATGTGAGTCGGGATGGTGGAAGGAGCTGGGCCTTTGCACCCAGGCTGAGCCCTGACACTGGATGTTCAGATGCAGTGTGTAGAAGGGAGAGAACTCTGACGTGACAGGGAAGTGATGCTGAGATGGTATCTCAGCTGTGCTAAATGTTGTCATGGCAACCGTGCAGGCTCACATGATAGCAGCTTTTTCAATACAGAAGCCTAGTCTGGGGTGTCACACTGTTTCATTTCTCCACAGCAAAACTCAACTTCTTAAAAAGTTTGTAGGACAATGGATTACAGTTCATTCTTAGAGCACTCCTTACAATACAGTGCTACCTCCAGTTACGAACTTAATTTGTTCTGGAGGTCCATTCTCAAACTGAAACTGCTCGTAACATGAGGTGCACTTTCGCTAATGGCGCCTCCCATAGCCACCACGCTGCCGGCACGCGACTTCAGCTCACATCCCGGGGCAAAGGTCGCAACTGGGAGCATCTACTTCCGGGTTAGCGGAGCTTGTAACCCACAGCATTCGCAAGGGGGACGGTACGTAACACGAGGTTCCACTGTACTGAAGACCGTTTCAGATGTTCAGGTCAGCAGAGGGGGCCTTCTCAGTAGTTCCTCTGAAGTTTGGGGTGGCAGCAGCCCAGGAGAGGACATTCTGTGTGGCAAGTTTTTCTCACTTCCACAACTTGGGGGAAGGCGCCCTTACTGTGCAGCTTTTGTAATATGCTGAAGACTTACCTCTTTAGGATAGTTTTGATACCTGAGAGATATATTTTCAGGACCCCACCCTATTCCTGTTTCTAATGTTCAATTCTGCTGGTGTCATACCTACCAAGTTCCTGTGGGAGAAATAAGGGACCGGACCGGAAGTAGCAGACCGGAAGTAGCGCTGCCGCCATTTTGGAACTGGGCGGAGCATGCTCAGAAGCGACTTTTGATGCTGCTTTGCCCAGTTCCAAAATGGCCGCCGCGCCAGAAGTCACACTGCAGCCATTTTGGAACTGGGCAGAGCTGCATCAAAAGTCGCTTCTGAGCATGTTCCGCCCAGTTCCAAAATGGCCGTCGCGCCAGAATAAACTGAGAAAAAACAAAATTCCATTTTTTCAGCTGAGAACAGCTAGAAGAACGGGGGTTTCCCGGGGAATACGGGGGACTTGGCAGCTATGGCTGGTGTAGAGTGGGCACAGAATTTCAACACCCGGAGCTGCCTCAATATTAGCTGCCCACTTCCTTTGCTGGGCTCCGTTAAAAACAGCTTCTCCATGCCAGCCAGGAAGTGACCTCTTCAGACAACAGAATGACTCTTCTTTTCTTATCTCTGCAACTGCGATCTCCTGGGTGATGTGAACACCATTAGGCAGTAAATGCGCCTCTGTCCTCCATTCGTTTCCCTCCCTCCCACCCCCAGTGTGTGGCCCCGGGTGCTGGCAACCCATGCTATGCCACTGCCTGGGACTGCTGGTGAAAGGAAGGTAATACAAACACAGCAACAGCAATAACCTTCTTCTTCCTCTTCCTCCTATTATTGAAGATCATGGAACCATGGAATTGTAGAGTTGGAAGGGACCCCGAGAGTCATCTAGTCCAACCCTCTGCAGTGCAAGAATCTCAAGTATCAATGACATATGGCAATCCAACCACTGCTTAAAAACCAAAGAAGGAGAATCCACCACCTTCCGAGGGTAGTGGTGAATTGGAGTACTATAGTGCCGTGTGCAAGCCCAAAATTTGTCATGCCCCTCCAGCCCTCTTGTTGCCTTCCCAAATACAGGTAAGGAGGCATCCAGCTTTGGTAAGGATGCGTAAGGACCCTGGCAGGGTCCCAAAGCCCTCCACTTCCTTCCCAAAGCTGGGAAAGTGCTAACTAGGCTTTGGGAAGAATGAAGGAGGACTCTAGGACCCTGTCAGAGCCCTCACACCTCCTTCCTTGCACTTTCCTTAGTCCTGGCTTTAGTACCTTACGTAAGAGAGTTCTTCTAATATGTTCCTTCCTGGCAGATTGTTGGGCCACCTCCAGTGTGGGTCTGATGATTCCGCAGCCGCTCTTACAGATTTGGTATGCGCTTTCCATCCGGCTTCTAATATGAAGGGATGAAGTGACAGCTCTGAGGCACACCTGTCGGGATCTGCAAGGGCCCACCTGGTCCTGCATTTAGCAGCAGGGCAAGTGAAAGAGCCTCTGCCCCTTGGCACTGATGTCACACCTAGGCTGGCAGGCCCCAGTTATTGCTGCTTTCATTCCTCCCTGCTTTAATAGATCTCTCCTTGTGCTAGGTAAAAAGTAAGCCATTGAAGGAACTTGGCATGGGATGGCTGGAGTGGTATTCAGAGGACAAGGAGTTGCTAGGACAAGGTATTATAAAGCAACACCTGACAAACAATTGCTTTGTTGTACTTAGCAATCTGCTCAAAGTTTGTTATGAGCTAGGCCATTTGTGCCTTCTGGCTCAATTCTTGCCTCAGAGCAGGCATAAGTCTTGCTCTGTTTCTGCAGGGTTTTGCTGGGTTAACCATGGAAAAATGAAGCACACTTTAGAGAACTCTGCTCCGGCAACTTTCAGGTTTGTCAATAGTGATACATCATATTAAGGTGGGGCCATACCCTCCAAAAGCTATCCCTGTTTCTGATCTGATCCCAGAATGTCCCGGTTTTCCCTTTTCTGCCCCTCCTCATCTCGATTAAAAGTGGTGGAGAGATGAGACGTTCCAGCTCCTGTCCTTTTTGGAAACAGGAGACTTTGCTGTGTGTAGGTGCAAAAACTGAGTCCTGTTTATACAAAAATAAAATGCAGTTGGTTCTCAAACTTAATCCGTTCCGGAAGTCTGTTCCAAAACCAAAGCGTTCCAAAACCAAGGTGCGCTTTCCCATAGAAAGTAATGCAAAACGGATTAATCCGGTACAGACTTTTAAAAACAACCCCTAAAACAACAATTTAACATGAATTTTACTATCTGATGAGACTATTGATCCATAAAATGAAAGCAATAATCAATGTACTGTACTATAAAATAAATAAAACAGTATTGTGGATGATAAAAATTTAAATTACATTTTTTTCTTACCTGCACTGATGATAGTCATTATTTGAAGGAGGGGCTTTTATCCATTCCGCAGTCACACAATGAATGAATGAATGAATGAATGAATGAATGAATCAGCTGAACTGGGTCAACACAGTCACAAAAACAAATTAACTGAAAAAGCCTCAAAACAAAAAACGCAAAATAAATAGCAAAAACAAAAGCACAAAATATAAGCTCCAAATATCACCTTAGAACACTGCAATCGGAAACAGAAGGCTTAAGTGGGGGGACGCAAATTAGCAGCACAATAGGAAACACAGGGGGACTAAAAATGGAGCACGTTTGGCTTCTGAAAAAAAGTTCGAAAACCAGAACACCTACCTCCGGTTTTGCAGCGTTTGGCTTCCAAGTTGTTCGTGAACTAAGCTATTCGAAAACCAAAGCACCACTATACCTGCACCAAATGAAGGAAACGGTGAAACTGACATACAAAGCCCTTCCTATAATTTTGAAGGAAAGTGTAACCAATTGACTTTAAATTCTTCAGCAGCCAGTCATTTTTAAGGAAATGTGTGGAGTGTTTATTTCTTTATTGTAACTGGAGCATTACACTACAAGCCTTTACCTATCTGCCCAGAAGTAAGTCCCACTGTATTCAATGGAGCTTACTCTCAGGAAACTGGATAAAGACTGTGCAGCCTTACACTGCAATCCTAAGCATTTTTACACAGAACTAAGTCCTACTGAGTTCAATAGTATTTACTCTTTGGCATGTTCCTGATCATTCATATAGTTATCCCGTCTTTTTCCCTGATAGGGACTCAAGGCAGCTTACAGGTAAAATTTTATTTCATTCCATTGATCTGTTGATAGTGTTGTACATGATCCCTACCCTCACATATTCCTCCTTTACAACAACCTTGTGAGGTAGGTTAGGCAGACAGGTGGTAATTGGCTTAAGCTGAGCGATGTATGTGGGTACATGATGTCTAAGTGTGCGGCAGATCAAATGCGGGAGAAGCTTCCTGATGTAGAATAGAATGTCCCTATTTTCATCAGAGAAATGTTGGCAGGTCTGGGTTGGGGACAAGGGTGTCTTGCCTTCAAACATGTTTTCGAAACTGCATTGGTGGGGATGAAATACTCTCCGTAGAAAGCCTTGCTTGGAGCCTAGCTTGATGTAATTTTGTGGTCATGCCAAAGGCTTTTTATTCTCCCAGGCCTTTTAATTGTGAACTTCAATTTCTTATTATTATTATGGGATTTTATATCCTGCTCTGCCATCTACTGGTTTAACCTTTTATTGTTGTTGTTTTACATTTTCAACAGTGGTATCATTACATCTTTATCTGCATTGTAAAACTTCTGTGGGAGCTTTTTTTTTTTAAGGCAGTCTGTAAGCAGCTTATATAAATAAATGTCTAAATAAAATGCTCTGAAGCGGCTTGTCATCATAAAAATAATACTTGAATTATAACACCACAAAATGGCTGTCCTGATTACATATCAGCACTAGGTGGCAGTGTTGCGCTCACCCATTTTGACAAAGCTGGTTATGCTCCAACAAGTGTCAGCAGGGCCAACCCCTGACTCTCCCATCTGCTCTCTCTGAAATGAATGGGAACAGGTTTGCCACACTGCCGAATTTCTGTGTCTTCCCCCTCCTGTTTTGAAGTGTTCCAGTTCACTTACAAGATGAAGATACCATCAGTCAACAGCTATTTTAATTAAACTGTCTTCAGTTGGCTCTTCAGTTAGCCCAGTCCTATAATTAAAGGGAATTTAATAAACACTACAAAGCCTATTTAATTTTTCTGTCTCTGAAACTAAAGCTGAACTTTCCCGACCTGCTATGAGCTGAGAGGCTGGCATCCCCCATTCCCATGTCTTGTTGCTTCTGCCTCTCTCTCTCTCTCTCCCCCCCCCCCCCCGGCCTCATTGCGCTCAGGAGGAATTAGAGAAGCCTGTTGTGTTCCTCTTGCCCAGGGCTGTGGCTCTCAATGGCAGAAGTCAGGCGCAAGGCAAGTAGGGTGCACAATGTTTTTCACTGCAGACATCCTCTTTACTCAGCCTGGCCCTGGGGGGGTGTTTGCACTGAAACTTTCCCAGATTATCATGTCAGTACAGATAGCCTCCCTTGTTGTGGCTGGGCTGCTTCTCTAGCAGGAAGGCCACATTTTCCAAGCACTGGATATGCTGAGGGGTGTGACTCTCACAGATAGGGTATCCATTGCTACCTGTAGATGTTATGCCCCATAGCTGCCAAGTACCTCGTTTTCCCCGGGAAACTCCCGTTTTTACTTACCTTTTCCCGGCGGTCCCCCGTATCACGTCGTCTCCCGTTTTTTCTCCATTATTTTCTCCTGCCAGCGGCCTCCCCCCCCCTGATTTGCCCTTCTATGGGCACCAAAAATGGCCGCCACCGGCTTCGAAAGTCGCGTCTAAGCATGTCCGGAAGTGCATAGACGCGACTTCCGGTGTTGGCGGCGGCCATTTTTGGTGCCCATAGATGGGCAGAGCGACACCAGAAGTTGTGTCTACGCACTTCCAGACATGCGTAGACATGACTTTTGAAGCCGGCGGTGGCCATTTTTGGTGCCCATAGAAGGGCAAAGCGACACCGGAAGTTGCGTCGACGCAACTTCCGGTGTCACACAGCTGCCGGTCCCGGATTCTGCAGTCCAGGACTTGGAAGGTAAGGCTATGCCCCAACAACTTGTCTGCAGAGGGCAGTGGTCAGAGACAGATTTAGGGGCACAGAGTCTTGGGGGTGTTGCCGAAGGCTCCACAACTATACTTTAGAATGGAGCATGAGGGGGGCGGGGGGCAATGTTGGCATTGCACAGGGGGCTGCTGAAATTTGAGACCCCAACACCTGTCACTTCAGCGGTTCCTTATTAGCACATATGTGGCTGCTTCTCGTGTCATAACATACATGCAGCCTCAAACCAATGGATCAGTTCTGTGGTTCTATTAAAAATAGACTCCTCAACTTTTTTTTTTAAAGACCCCTTTGTATCAGTGTAGTATGACTGATTCTGTGATTCTGCGAACACTACTGGAAATAAGAGGGCAGGTCTTCATGCTATGCTGGACATATGAAACCCTTGATAGTTTCAAACCATAGTATCTTGAATAATCATTTTCAGGCTGCTTCTGGTCATCCACTCCCCAACTACTGTATATTATTTTGTTCCCTCATTATTGTTCTTTTACAGCTGCACTTGAGCTAGAGGAGGGAGGGAGCTGGCCTTTTTTCTTTTATTTTGGGGATTGCATTCTTGTTCTGTTTGTTTTCTATCTGTTATTCTCTTGAAATTCAGTAGAGATCTCTCTCTCGCTCTCTTTTAAAAAATGACCCCTGCAATTACTCAAGAACAGCCCTTCGGCTGTTTTGAGGTGTTTTGTTTCTTAGCTGAGTCAGTTGGGCTTCTTCTGGAATCAGAATGGAGGGATGTCACAAGGGCTGTCTTTAGCAGATGTGGTGGCAGGGTGCAAATATATGCCCAGCGCCCCCAAATTACCATGCATGGGGGTGGGTTGTGAAGCTGCGTACTCCTAGCCATTGGGGGGGGGACTCGCCCCCAAGCCTCTGCGGGAGGAGAGCGATCACTGCAGAGGCTTGGGAGGAAAGCTGTGCACCTGCCAGCCTTATGGTTGGTGGGGCGCAGCTGGCAGGCGTGCAGGGAAAGAAGAGGCCACTGCCAAAGCCGCACAGCTCCCACACTTGCTGGGGCGCCCCTGAGAGGCCGGCGCCCTGGCGTGACGCACCACTAAGGCCTATGGGAAAGACGGCCCTGGGTGTCACCAATTTATACCCACACCAAATAAAAATGAGACAAGCCATTGTGCAAACTATGGGCTGTATTCAACCAAATAATTGTACAAGTGGAAGTGCAATAAAACTTCCCCCTCCCCTTGTCATTCCTGCAACTGCTCCTCAGGGTTGGGGGGAAATCCAGAACCAGTTTTGGGTGGAGTGGGAGGCAGGCAAAGTCCCATTTCACAAAGCAGAAGATATCACCCAGCATGCGGAGTTCAGGCGCCCCACCAACTCCCGTACCCCCCACAATGTGGTTTTGTGTCTGCCACATCTGCAGTGCAGCTCATTTCTCTATAGGGAGTCTACAGTATCTTCAAATCCTCAAGAACGGGAGGCTCTCATTTGTTTTCCCCCTTGCCTGAGAAATGCCAAGTTCCTCTGGCAGTTGGCCAGATTCCCCCCTTAGTGTTTGGCAATGCCGGCAGGTCCTGCAAATAATAATTTTTAAAACCCTCAAAGTAGCAGGCTCTGTTGCTTAAGACTGCTCAGATGGATCTCACATACATAGATGCTATAGTGCTTTACTTTTGTTTATTAGTCTTCAGCTCTATTCTGGAAAAACTTGACAGTATGCCTTTAAAAATAATTAGAAATCTGTAATTTATTAATTGACAGATTCATCTGATGATTGGTCAATTATTATTTTTCTTACTGAAGTTGCTATGTGTGTGTGCCCATATAGCTATATATATCAAGACACTTTAAAAAGCAGCTATCCAATCTTCTCAAATACTGGAATGCTTGCTTTTGTATGAATTTCTTCCAATCACTTACTTGGGGTAAACCTGCAAGATTTCTCTTTTTCTCAGCCTTCTGATCTTTGGAGAGATTATTGTTTTTAGTTAGAAACTGGGCACCTTTCCTGTTGGCATTCTGGAAATCAGGCAGCAATAGTGAATGCCAACCATGTTCTATTTCTTCCTCAGTTAATTTATTTATTTTTCATCAATGCACAATGCTTACTTTTAACTTCTGTCTCCACTACCTTTTATGTAAATATAAGATATTTTATGATTTTGTTTTATTTTAAATATGGCGTCATTTGCTTAAATTGCACATTGACATACATCAAATAGAGTTTTGCTATGTTTTTGCGCATTGGATGCATCAGATCTCCGAAAACCACCACTAAAATTGTTAAGGATATCTTTGTAGACTAAAATTTTAATCACCAATATTTAATCTTCCTACTTCAGACCAGGAATGAGCAACATTTAGATCAGGCATCCCCAAACTTCAGCCCTCCAGATGTTTTGGACTACAATTCCCATCTTCCCCGACCATTGGTCCTGTTAGCTAGGGATCATGGGAGTTGCAGGCCAAAACATCTGGAGGGCCGCAGTTTGGGGATGCCTGATTTAGATCTTGGCCTGATTCCATGCAGCTGGGGGAGCCCAGAGGACAGAAGAAGGGGGAAATGGGGGGGAGCCCAAACAGTGATGGAAGAATGTGTGTGAATGTGCAGGATGGGGGTGGGGAGCCCTCTGGAAATAGACACCCACCCCTCTCCAGGGGGGTGGGAGAGAGAGGAGGGGTGTCAGAGAGAGAGAGAGGGAAAAGGGGGTGACAGGTACTCACAATTGACTTTGTCTCTGCTCACTGCCTGGAGGTGACCCCAACAGATTATGCTCAAGGGAGTGTTGCTAGGGTTGCCAGACTCAATAGTGGCCAGGACTTCTGTGCCTTTAATTGCCCTGCTCAGAGAAAACAGTCCTGTGTAGGAAAGGTCCCGGAACACAGCATTTTCTGTGGCTGCCATGCTAGAGCTTCATGGCTCAAGATTTCCAAGATATCTTCTTCCATTCACAGGGCTTTCTAAATGTGAAGCAATCCTCATAGTAACACATAGCCTTCCCTACTGTCTCACCTATAAGTAACAGTCATCCTAGCCTTGGAATTCAGGAAACCTTCTCTCAGTCTTGTGCTGAGATGGCTGGTATCAAACACAGGTTATAAACTAAATTTGGCAGGGCCCATAAACCTCTTTCTTGCAGGGAGACAAGGAGGCGTCTGGTGTCAGGCTGACACAAACCATTTGACTGGGAACCGATTCCATCCTCCATAGGCAGGTCCTTATAGCTGCATTAAAATACAGAATGGCTGATAACAGGCCCTGTTAATGTTTATTGGCACTTGGTTTTCCTGTGCACCTCTCCCCACTGGGTGCCATGAGCCTACCAGCGAGTTCAAGCTTGTATGAAGTGCAAGGTCTTTGCTACCCTTTGGAATGTGAAGCTCTAGTGACACTTTAGCTCTGGCCTCCTTCATTCTGCAGACACTTAAAAAAAATTAAACCAAAACCCCCTTTTCTGCTGGAGTGAAAGGGCCACAGAAAGGATTTTGCATGTCATACTTCTGACTTCAGAATTTTCATTTCCCACTATATGTGCACGGTTTTTGTTATTATAGAAATTCCCTCTGGCTCGGTTTGACCAGAAAGCAGGCAGGAAAAGAAAAAAATGGAGGGTAGTTAGAACTGAGACTAAGCCTGTTAACTGAGGGAGGGCAAAGAGGAGGGAAGCTGGTTGAGTGCCATTTGTTAGCCAGCCTGGGACTCTTGGTTCACTTCCAGGCTTCATTTTGGATAGCCACTGGCATGCCTAGGAAATCACATACCCTCAGTGGACCCCAATGTGAGAGTTATGGAGACTTGTCAAGGCAAAGCAGAAACACCCATAATCTGCTTGAGGCACCTAAATGAATTAAATCTAAATTCAGATGACAGAAATGTAGGTACAGTATGGTTGGATCATAGTGTCTGAAGACCATCTACTATAGCTTCCTTTCACTCATACAGAGCATGTGAGCAACAGGAATAAGAAATGGGGCTTAAGGAGCCTATCAGATTTGGCTTGTAGAACTTATATATGTATAATGTTTGCATCATTTGCAATGAGGGAACTGCTCTGAAAGCTCTCATGGTGCCTACCAATCAGCATGAGTTTGATAAATGTGGACTTCTGGTGCTCATTAATGGTTTGGACAAGCAGTTAGCACAGAGGGGTGAGTAGAGTATTCCCCTTTCTGCAATGGACAAAACTTCCCATAAACCAATGGCAATTTGTCTTTGTAATTTATTAAATTGAATCGAAGTGCTGAAATTATGCAGACCATAGGTAAAGGGACCCCTGACCATTAGGTCCAGTCGTGACCGACTCTGGGGTTGCGCGCTCATCTCGCATTATTAGCCGAGGGAGCCGGCGTACAGCTTCCAGGTCATGTGACCAGCATGACAAAGCCTCTTCTGGCGAACTAGAGCAGCACACGAAAACGTTGTTTACCTTCCCGCTGTAGCGGTTCCTATTTATCTACAGTAATACCTCGGGTTACGAACGCGATCCGTTCCGGATCGCAGTTCGTAACCCGAATAGTTCGCAAACCGAGCGCTATGGGCGCCGCCATTTTGCGCATGCGCAAAGCGCGATTTTCGTGATTTTCGCGCTTTGCGCATGCGCAAATCTCGCGATCGCGCGTGTGCGGCTTATGCGCGCGCGCGGGGGGCGAAAACACTTCCGGGTTTGCGCAGTTCGTAACCCGAACTGTTCGCAAACCGAGGTGGTCGTAACCCAAGGTACGACTGTACTTGCATTTTGACGTGCTTTCGAACTGCTAGGTTGGCAGGAGCTGGGACCGAGCAACGAGAGCTCACCCCGTCACAGGGATTCGAACCGCTGAGCTTCTGATCAGCAAGCCCTAGGCTCAGTGGTTTAACCCACAGCGCCACCTTAGTCCCTTATGCAGACCATAGCAAGTGTTTATATTGGATGGCATTCTACAGATGCCTGAACCTATAGTTGTCATGGACAACTGTAGAATGAATTTTGCTTGAGTAAGAATCAGGATCAGAGCCTTCAAGGTTTTTCATGAACCTCTGACATACCTCTGAACTCTCCGCTTCATTTTTCTCTTCCTTCACTATAGGCGGGTGTTAGATTGCGTCAATAAAGCAAGATGTAACTGCCTTGATGAAAGGAACAGAATTTAGGATGTTAATATTGTTCTTCCCTAATCTGTGCACTCAGAAGTAACAAAGCAAACTCAATTTGGACAAAAATGTGGTGCTGGGTACAATAGGACAAGCACATGCCGATTGTTCTTTAATTTTGATTTTCTAAGGAATAATTCTTACATTGAATGGGGTGTTTCCGCACGAGTATGGTATACTCCTGGTGGCTCTTGCACAGTGATTTCCTTGGGGTAGCTGCAACATGTCTGTAAGAAGCATTTTCCGTCCCACATTTGTGGGGGCTGGTGGCCAGGATGGTGAAGGCTGGTGGCCTCAGAGTTGAATGCTCTGGGTCCCCCTTCACACCCTCCAGCCCCAGGGACATGTCCTCGTCAGAATTCTTTCCCAGTCATTCCAAAGCTGTTTCTCTTACAGTACTCAGTGAAGTGATTCCCCCTTGAAACATTCCCTCACAGCCTGCCATATTGTTTACTTCAAGCAGCTGCTACCGTCTCAGAATGACCTATTTCAGAAGTGAGAGAATAAAACCTTCACATTAAGAGGCATTGAGAACCTTTGGCTCAGTTCATCTCCCAAGCAAGCTCAGAAAGGGCAGGGGTTAAGCATATGTGTTTACACAGTAGTTCCAAGAATTCTGTCCACATAGTCAAGTTGTACAAAGCGAAATGCTTGGTCAAGTGAAAACTTGATAAAAATGATCCAGAGTGCCATTCAGAAGCAACTCGCCCTGGAGTCCGAGTCAGAACGAATGTTAGCAATTGATCTGCCAAATGTCACGCAAACTGCTCATACTGAGTACTGAACTCCTTAGGGGGCAGAATGTAGCAAGCCTCCTCACCAGTTGAAGTAATTCGCAGAACAGATGTTGCGCAGAAGCAGCGATCGCAAAACAGAAAAGGACCTGAGGATGGTCTTGCCACACCAATGCTCCAGCTGCCTTCCTCGCCGCTGCGTCACTTTCAGCTCCCCAAAGAACCATGGAACTGACCATGGTCGTAGCCAGGATTTTTGTGGGGGGCAGGCTTTTTGTTGGGGGGGGCGCAGAACCACAGTTTGCTATGTATTTTTATTGATTTTTTATTAATTTAGGGGGGCAGCTGCCCCTCCCTGCCCACCCTTGTTTCAAGCCTCCCAATTTCAAGCGCTTGTGCTGGCCAAGGGTCATGGGAGGGAACCCCAGCTGGATGAACCGGAGACCACATGGCCCACAAGGTAGGTTAATTTGTTTACTTATGGCTAAGCCAGGATTCCTTCAAAGTCCACCTCCCACCCCCACGCTTAGGTACCCTTTGAAGATTTAAAAATAACATACAATATCAAGTTCTTACTCAAGATGCTTTTCTGTTCTGTACGCTAGCCAGTGTGAATTATTGCCCTGCTGCTTGACCTGTGCAACCCCACCCCACGTTTTCCAGACTTTGCCACTATTCCCAAAGCGAAGTTGCTGGCAAACCTTCAGATGAAAGTGGCGGAGCGGAGCTAGCAGGTGTGGAGGAAGAGGAAGAGGAGGTCCACAATTCCCACATGAGTGAAGATGATATTCATGTGAATGGAAATGGAGGCTTGTATGTAGCTGCTTTTTGACAGGTAGATGAGGATCATGTGTTTTGTAAAGGGACGTTCTGTACTGCACACTGGTCCTTCACAAGTACATCACAGGGCAAAATAATGGTATGAAAGACAAGCACTATTCAGTAGTAAATATCTTGACTTATTTTTAGGTTCTCAATACCATGGGATACAGAACTGAATGGAGCAGTGCAGACAGAGCCTCGTAACAGACACACTAGAAGGAGTTCTGGCAACTGCGGTTGTCATGGAGAGAAAAATGCCTGAAATGTATGTGAGAATCATCAGAGATGCACCCCTACACACTCGGCTGCACCTACAAAATATGCTTATTAATGGATATTTTTCATTGTACTATAGTGATGAAGGTTTTTGATGTCATGGACTCTGCGTAAGGATATCTAGGAGCTGTGCAAAGATCTGAGCATTTTGAAGAGTTAAGATGGTGTTCAAAAGCAATAGATGGCTGTTGCAATTCTATTTTGTTCCAACTTGCTTTCTACACAATGTCCTGCGGTGCAGTTTTAATGCTGCTACTTTCTACATCAGAGTGTGACTCTTTGACATCACCTGTTCCACAGGTGTGCCAAATAACAGCAGGTTTTATTTACAAAATTTGCAACTGCTGTCTACTGTTAATGTAGCAGTCATTAAAAATAGTCAACATTTGAGGGATTTATTTTTTTTTGAACCCCACTTTTTGATATGCATTGAACACATTTTTTTTTAAAAAAAACATTGCTGCAATGCCATCTATTGCTGTTGCATAAAATGGATTCCACAATGTTCTCCCTGGCACTAATGTCTAATTGTTTATTAACACAATTTTAATAGTAAAAAGCAAACCCCTCTACATCTCTTAGAGGACACATGGGGAGTCAAATGTAAAATAAAAAACAAACCAAAACATTAATCTCTCATCAAAACCCATTAGGAAGTACAGTTGTACCTTGGTTGTCAAACGGAATCCGTTTTGGGAGTCCGTTCGACTCCCGGAACTGTTCAAAAACAAAGGCATGGCTTCCAATTGGCTGCAGGAGCTTCCTGCACTCAATCGGAAGTCGCGTCGGACGTTTGGCTTCCAAAGAATGTTCCCAAACCAGAACATTCACGTCCAGATTTGCAGCATGTGGGACCCAAAACGTTCGAGTCACAGGTTTTTCGGGATCCAAGGTACGACTGTATCAAAATTCAAGTCCACAAGGTTCATGGCAGCCAGAAAGTTTTGTTTGCTGCTGGTATATGCATTTGTATTTCATCTTTGCTTACGTAAACAGCATCAATCAGATGTAGGTTATTAGTTAATTTTTCCAGCAAAGCATCTTGCCAAACTATCTTGTACCAATTAGCTAACATGGCACCGTTTAGAGGATTGAGCAATGTTCCGCCATTCAGACTGGAAAATAACAGCAAACAGAAATCCCCTATTTATTTTTCTTCCCTTTTCTTGATTTTTAATGTATAATTATGCATTATATGCTTTTCTGTGCTTAAACAGAAATATTTATTCTACAAAGGGAAGCTTAACTCCTATGGAAGTTAATAATATGTAGAAAGTTTATTATGATCAGAGTTTACTTTTTGTTTTCTATGAAACTAGAAACAAAAAAATAAAAGAAACATTTGAATTTTCAAAAAATCTCAGGTTTTATTATTGCAAGTTTACACATCGAGTGTACACCTGAAATTAAAAGGAAACAAGCTTGCTCCCTCCTCCATGTGACAGCCCTATAGATATTTGAAAATAGCTATCATATCTTCTCTCAGTCTCCTCTCTTCCGGGCTAAACATACTCAACTCCTTCAAGCGCTCCTCATAAGGCTTACTTTCCAGACCCTGGATCATCTTGGTCGCCCTCCTCTGCACACATTCTAGCTTGTCAACATCCTTCTTAAATTGTGGTGCCCAGAATTGGACACAGTATTCCAAGTGTGGTCTAACCAAGGCAGAACAGAGTGGGACTATTACTTCTGGACACTATACTTCTGTAAGTGCAGCCTGGAATAGCATTAGTGATTGTGATTTTTATCTTGTGAACTGCCCTGAGACCTCTGGATATAGGGAGGTATACAAATTTAAATCATCATCATCATCATCATCATCACACTGTTGACTCATGTTAAGCTTGTGGTCTTCTAAGACCACAAGATCCTTTTCACATGTACTACTAGGAAGACCTCATGTCATCAAGATTATAAATACCATCTCCAACTCCTCAAAAGATTCCATCAACGGTGTCTCCATTTTTTTTTACACATCACTTGGAACTAATATCAGTGTACTGGAAGAAGCAACGATCACCAGTGTTGAAGCAATGATTCTTCAACATCAACTTCATTGGCCTGATTATTGTCTTCCAAAGCAACTACTCTATTCCAAACTTTAAAATGGAAAGCGTAGTGCAGGTGGTCAACGAAAGAGGTTTTAAAGACTGTCTCACAGCAAATTTTAAAAAATGTAGTATGAACACCAAAAATTGGGAAACACTTGCCTGCGAGTGCTCCAATCGGAGAGCAGCCTTTACCAAAGGTGTCATGGACTTTGAAGACATTCGAACTCAGGATGTAAGGGAGAAACATGCTAAGAGGAAGGCACGCTTGGCAAATCCACACCGTGATCAACTCCCGCCTGGAAACTAATGTCCCCACTGTGGAAGGATGTGTGGATCCAGAATTGGCCTCCACAGTCACTTACGGACTCATTGTTAAAACCGTATTCATGGAAGACAATCTTACGAGTGATCACCGAAGAAGAAGAAGAAGAAGAAGAAGAAGAAGAAGAAGAAGAAGAAGAAGAAGAAGAAGAAGAGGACACTCAATTGCTACAAATATATATTTATATACCAGTATTTATTGTTTTGGGCTGAATTATTTATGTTTCTAATTTCTGCCTTGTGATAGGGAAATGCCAGATATGTTTTGAGACCTCAGCTAACTGCAAATGAATAGTGGCCCTGAGGCATCAATGAGAGCAGGATGATGAGCTGCCTTCCAGGATACAGCCCACTTGCCCTTCCTGGCTGGTCTCTCACCACTTCCATCTTCAAACACAGTGAAGATCTTACCTACGTGGGACATGCAAGGTCAAATGCTGATAGCTAAGGAACACTGCCATCTTGATGGACAGTTACCACAATTCTTTCTCATTTGTCTTGATTAATTAACAGCACAAAGGAACAAGCAGGCTTCAAAACTCACTTTCCTGTTGTTGGCTGGTCCCAAATTTGTAAATGACACAAAACTTCAGCTTTTATTTATTTAAATTTTTAGAATATATACTATACTTTTTACCACATGTCTCAAAGCAACTTACAAAAAAGGAAACTTTTGTTTTCCTTGTCCAAAGCAAAATTTCCATCTCCAAAAATGTATTTTTGGGCAGGGTCGGTATTCATCCCTCCTGGGTGAAGTGCTATATCTGTCATGACTCTAGTCAAGCAGCATTTAGATGCTATTCTCAGCCTGGCATTTTTAAAAGCCTTTAAGTCCAATTCAGCATACTGCTAACACTGCAAAGTAGAAAAATTAGAATTATTTCTACCTTTTTGGATTTTTTTTTAAAAAAGTTTTACACTGTGGGAGGGTAAAAATGGGCAAACTGTTTTGGGGTGATGCTTGCAGCTGGTAGCTGGACAATTTTCTTCTTCTTTTCTGCTGACCGTCATTGTTCTCTCCCACTATGCCCCCAGAACAAGGTTACATCAAGGCACAGCAACATGGTCCCAAAATGTTTTTTTTTGGGGGGGGGGGAGATAAATGGTAAATATGCCCCCTGAAACTGCTTGAAGACTCTCCACACCTCATTTGAGGCTTGAGTTCTATATTTAGTGTGGAAAATACCTATTAGATAGTAAATATATATATTCACCTCTCAATCACATACTGACTCAATTTCAAAGCTGCATATGTTTAGTAAAGACATTGGAAGAGACTCTTGCACATCAGGAAAAGTTAGCTACTAGTACAGTACCAAAGATTGCTGACACAGCAAAACCTATGTGGATGCCATTCTCCTTTACATCACCTTCTATAGCAGTGAATTCCACTTCATGGCTACAAAATATGGTGAGGAGGACACCATGTAATGATGGATAAACTCCCCTTGGCTCAGTCTGAAATTGGCTTGGCACCCAGAATGCTGTAATATCTTTGACTTGTAACCAGAGTTGCCATCTTGATGGCATCCTTTCATTATATAATATTAAATTGTTCCTAAATGAAATAAAACAAATCCATCCTGGAAACGAATCAGAGCTTCAGGCAAACCTTCTTTGTCGTCACCAAGTGTCATCTTTTATAGGATCCATAAAACTCCAGAGCACTGGAGGAAAGGGAGACATGCAGCCCTCAAACTGACTGACCCCTAAGTAACTTATATTTTATACAAAGATAATTCATACGTACTCTCTGTCAGCCTTCCTTTTATTGCAGAAGTGCCTAGCCCTTTTCAGTCTGAGGGCTGCATGGTGGGCCTGGCCAACTCGCATTCTAGCGCATGCGGAAAGACAACATGCACAGCCCTCCCATGCTCCCCAGGGCCTTCTGCGCCTGCGCTCTAGTCGCCCTCTTTCCCTCCGCTGCTTCTGAGCTCTACTCTCTTTCTTCCTCCTCCTCTCCACTCTTGTGTGTTTGCAGCAGTGCCCCTTCAGTCCTCCTTCCCTTTCATTTTAAAAGGGCAAAAGTCTTGGCCATAAGCATTTTGCCTGGCCATCCCTGCCTGGCCCAGGCTACCTCCACTGCGCCATTCAAGCTGCTAACGTTCTGGCTGCACTTAACTTTGTTTTCCTGGAACGGTCATATCATATCATGAGTGCCACGGGGAGGAGAATCACTTCCACTCCGCTGTTCAGATGATGATGCCTCTAAAGAGGGCATCTTTGCCCTCACTATAATGGTGCTGAGAGGTTTAAATCTCTCTGCCCAGCCCAACACTATGACATTATCTTCTTCTTCACTTCTCCTCTTCTTTATGGAGGGCAGAAGCCCTCACCTGCTCCGATGTTTCCTGAATTGACTTGCAACAGGATGATTCCTTGGGTTATTAAGTGTGTGGTGGTGTACAGGTGGTGTACAGACTGTTAAGTTGTGGGTAAGCATAGCAGATGACACAGCAATCTCTCCGAAGCAGCTCTTTATTTGGAAGCTGGAACAGAACTGAACTGCATTGCCGAGCTGGCCTGCTTTTATAGAGGCTGGCTCAAACAATGTATCAAACATAATTCAAAGTTCCCTCCTAAAACAACTGTCAAGGACCTGAGGGAAAACTATATACACTAATACATAACACCCCTCCCCACCGAGAAAAGGCATTAGTTACATTTGTAATGGTTTCAATTAGGTACAAGAGCATAACAGTTTCAAGGTACAGTACATAGCTTCTATTTACAATGCAACGTTTCAAATGCAGTTACTGACATAGTCCCATAAGTAGGATGGCCGCTTGGTGACCCTGGTGGAACGCTGAGGGCCAGTACCAGTGTCCAGGGGGTTGGCCGATTCCTGCTGAGACTGTGGCACCACCGATGTTGGTGGTGAGTCCAAGTTTCCTGTCTACGTGACTGCCGAAGGAACCGCCATGTGCGGACTCGGCGGATGGTCAGGCACAGCAGTGGCTCTAGACTCTGGGGGGCCCTGCTGAACCTCTGACGTGGCTTGGCTAGGATCCACGTCCGCCGCTTGTGAGGGAGGAGTAGATTGAGCCTCGCCTTCTGTTAGAGCAGGCTTCTTAGTGGAGTGTGGGCTGCTGGCCTTGCGGATCTCCTGGGCAGAGAGTTCAGCAGCTTCTGCGGCTGCGGCCTCCTCCATGGTCTTCTGTAGCGTGAGGTCTGGCTTGGCGAGGAGGCGCTGTTGCAGACGGATGTTCCGGATTCCACAGACGACTCGATCCATCAGGGCGTCGTCCAGGTCCCGGAACTCACAATGTAGGGCGGCCTTCCTGAGAGCAGCGATGTAATTGCTGATGGACTCCCCCTCGGCCTGGTTCCTGTGGTAGAAGGCGTGGTGGTCAGCAATTTTAGACAGCTTGGGTGCGTAGTGGGTATGGAGCTTCTCTTGGAGCGTGTCCCCGTGATTCAGAGGCTGGTGCGAACGGCGGTAGAGGCACGAATGAAGCCATGATTCCGATGCCGACATGGATGGCGATGGATGGAACACAGGGCTCTAGCCGGAACGGTCAGCTCTGAATTGGTTCTGCTCAGTGATTCAGCTCAGTGATTTAGCTCAGTGATCAGCTCATTGCATGTCCGATTCTGTCTGTGCTCTGCTGTCCTTCAATCCCACCTTCGTCGCCAGTGTTAAGTTGTGGGTAGGCATAGCAGACGACACAGCAATCTCTCCAAAGCAGCTCTTTATTTGGAAGCTGGAACAGAACTGAACTGCATTGCCAAGCTGGCCTGCTTTTATAGAGGCTGGCTCAAACAATGTATCAAACATAATTCAAAGTTCCCTCCTAAAGTTCCCTCCTAAAATAACTGTCAAGGACCTGAGGACCTGAGGGAAAACTATATACACTAATACATAACAGAGACAGTGGCATGGTTCACACGTAATGCTAAGCCAAACCATGGGTTTATCTTGAATGAGCAAATGTGCAGGTTCCAGGCTGAAGATGAGAGTGCAGGATTCCCCAGCCAGTCCTGCTGCCGCCCCACTGCCTAGGGCAAAGTCGCAGCTTGGCTTGGAGACAGGTTCGAAGGTGATTTGCTAAGCAACAGGCAGCAATGCAGTAGTACCATTATGCAGGCTTACTTGGAAGTAACTTCCACATAGTTCAGTGAAACCTACTTCCAGTGGTATGCATATAATTGCTAAGGAAGGCTGCTGTTGTGTTTCTGAGTGATGTCACCAAGACAACCAGCTTTAGGAACTGAGCACCACGGTCTGGAATGAAACTATGAAACTACATCAACCGTTCAAACTACCCACCTTGGCAGTGGATCAATGATAAGTGTTTCACCGCCTTGCCTGCCGGGCAGACTTTAGCACAGAGACCTGATGAGGTTCCCTGTAGTTCTCTTTGGTTTAATGAGCTAAATAATAACGCACTACAGATGTTTGTGGTGTTGTTGTGTGTAAAGTCTCTTGCCATTCCAATGGAGCAGCTGTGATGTAATACAAGAGGGGGGCAGAGGCTTGGCTCCTCTGCTGGTGGACTTGGCTGAGCAGCCCTGAAGTCACATACAGGCCGAAGAGCAAAGGAGAGGTGAGTTTCAGGGAGCCCAGAGTTGTGAAATGGTTAGGAAATGTTAGGTAAAGCAGGGAGAGCCCTGGGGCAAAAAGGACAGCACTTTTAAACAAAGTCTGGCAGAGAACGCAGGGAGGGCTGCAAAAGGAGGAGCTGGTGGGTCAGGAGAAGCGAGGGGAGGGGGGAGGCTTCTGAAAAATATACCATTTTCTTTAATTTCAGACTGATATTTTTGAAGCCACAAAAACACTTCCGGTGAATCATTTGCCGCTGTTCGTTGCATGCAATAGTATCTTTGGGACCCCCTTGGACTCTGGGGTTGTCGTTGTTGTTTAGCCATTTAGTCGTGACCCCATGGACCATAGCACACCAGGCACTCCTGTCTTGCACTGCCTCCCGCAGTTTGGTCAAACTCATGTTGGTAGCTTCGAGAACACTGTCCAACCATCTCGTTCTCTGTCGTCCCCTTCTCCTAGTGCCCTCCATCTTTCCCAACATCAGGGTCTTTTCCAGGGAGTCTTCTCTTCTCATGAGGTGGCCAAAGTATTGGAGCCTCAGCTTCAGGATCTGTCCTTCCAGTGAGCACTCAGGGCTGATTTCCTTCAGAATGGATAGGTTTGATCTTTTTGCAGTCCATGGGACTCTCAAGAGTCCCCTCTAGCACCATAATCCACCCGGAGCAGGGGCTGGTAAGCCACTCCAGTATTCCTGCCAAGAAAACTCAATGGACTCTGGGGTAGGGGTTATAACTGAGGTCTTTTGACCAAGCTAACATGGCCAGGCTCAGCAGCCAGCATCGTTGCAGGAAGCACAAATGAACCTTAACAACTTTTTGGCAACGCTGACATACCTGCTCTTGGGAGCTGCTCCAAATTTATGCTTAAATTTCTAATTGCACCTGTAGATCAGCCAAGCCTTGTGTTAACTCTTCCTGTGTAATTTTTATTGATGTTCCTTTGTTGGCGCCAGGCTGTCCCTGTTCCGCTAGCCTTAGATGATTCCTTAAGGAACCCAGCTTGGCAAGACATGGAGCATAGTGAAATGCCCAAGGGACTCTGAAGCACTCTTGCTTGGGGAGGTGGGGCTGCTCTGTATGGGAGGCTCTGTGCTCTGCTGCAGAAAAGAAGGGAGGAGAAACCTGGGTAAGATGGAGCGAAAATGCTTGTTGTGCCTTTCTGCCTGCACGCCAGTGGTGGAAACACTTTTCTATCTCCCTTGACGTCTCTCTGGCTGTCAAGCATTAAGTGCAAAACACTGTATGCATGAAACACACACTCCTTTTTAAGAGTTGCACGACTCCTTACTCAAAGGACCCCTGACTTCTAGGTGGCATCCTTAAAACAAAACTGTGTTCTGTGCAGTTCTGCAAAATTTATGCCATATCTCCCACTCCAAACCCTTTTGGACATGTCATAATCTTCCTGAAAATGATGAAGGCTTCATTTATTTCAGTTTGCCTTCTCCATTTGCACTCATTTAAACAAAGATGAGTTGAAATCTAGGACGCATCTTACATCCAGGGGACAAAGAAATGCATGTCTGAGCAGAATGTCATCCCAGCTCCTCCCCTGGCAATAGCAGACCCTCCAAGTGTCCCTATTTTCCAGGGATACTCCTGTATTTACAGAAGCCGTCCCAGTTTCTGATTTGGTCCTGGAATGTGCTGCTTTTCCTTAGGGTGTCCTTATTTTCTTTTCTTTTTTTAAAATATATGTTTATTATTTTAACACATACAAAAAATATTGAAATATGTGAAAAATAAAAAAATAAAAAAGAACAAAGAACAAAAAATACAAAAAAATCTTTCTTTAACAATATAATCAAAACAATTTCTTCTTCTGTCAACTTCCTCCTTCCCCCCTTCCACGCTTCTATTTATAACTAATATAGCACTCTCTACTTCTTAAATAAATTCTTCTTCTAAGATACTCATTATACGTATTATTCTTGATCCATTATAACCACAAATTTCTAATATTTCAAAATATCATTTGGATCTAGAAATCATAATATTTATTTTACATTTAATCTTACTTCCTCCTTACTATATCTAATTGCTTCTTCAGCCTCTTTATACCTCCACTTCCCTTATTGTCCGTTATTAATCTTATATTTCTTCTCCAAATAAATCTTGAATTTCTTCCAGTCTTCTTCCACCGTCTCCTCTCCCCGATCTCGGATTCTCCCAGTCAGTTCAGACAGTTCCATAAACTCTATCAGCTTCATCTGCCAGGGGTGTCCTTATTTTCATTGAAGAAATGTTGGAGGGTATGGTAGGACAGATCGTGAAGCTGAGGCTCCAATACTTTGGCCACCTCATGAGAAGAGAAGAATCCTTGGAAAAGACCCTGATGTTGGGAAAGATTGAGGGCACTAGGAGAAGGGGACGACAGAGGACAAGATGGTTGGACAGTGTTCTCGAAGCTACGAACATGAGTTTGACCAAACTGCGGGAGGCAGTGGAAGACAGGAGTGCCTGGCGTGCTATGGTCCATGGGGTCACGAAGAGTCGGACACGACTAAACGACTAAACAACAACAACATGGTAGGATGTCCGTAATTTCATAGGAGAAATGGAACGGGATGGAGTTATGTGACCCTCGAGCCAAGGAGATAAGTAACTACACAACCTTTAGAAGACACCTGAAGGCAACTCAACACCCCCCCTCTATTTCCTACTTTGAGTAGTTCTTTTACATTGATGTAGGTATGCATTTTGGGCAGCATCCAACTAACACATTGTGTCAGTGCAAGTATTTATGCTTGTGCAACAGAACACCCTCCTGCCTTTTCATTCTCTCTAGCCTTTTGTCTGTCTTCCCCAAATCTGCTTGGGGTGTTGTGTTGGGGGAACCCCTAGAACAGATTTAGCAGGCATGCAGGGGAGGAGGAGAATTGCATCAGTAGAAATACTTGCACTGGCGGGACCTAGGAGTTGGATACCTCTTTGTTTGTGTGCCACTTGCTTAACAGAAATGGTCTAGAAAAAAAATATGTGTTGGCTCACCAGATGTCATGTCAGAACAACAACTATACAATTATTTTATTTATTTTATTAATTCAGCAATATTGATGATTGTAGAAAAATTCTAAGCAGTTTATAAGAAGTATTAAGATTATAAATGAAAAAGCTTAAAACTTTTTTTAAAAAAATACAATTATGAGTAAAAGAGAATAAAACACACCAACATCTGTGTGTCTGGATAAAGGTAAAGGTAAAGAGACCCCTGACCATTATGTCCAGTCGTGACCAACTCTGGGGTTGCGCACTCATCTCGCATTATTGGCCGAGGGAGCCGGTGTACAGCTTCCAGGTCATGTGGCCAGCATGACAAAGCCACTTCTGGCGAACCAGAACGGCACACGGAAATGCCGTTTACCTTCCCGCTATAGAGGTCCCTATTTATCTACTTGCACTTTTGATGTGCTTTTGAACTGCTAGGTTGGCAGAAGCTGGGACCAAGCAACGAGAGCTCACCCCGTCACAGGGATTCGAACTGCTGACCTTCTGATCAGCAAGCCCTAGGCTCAGTGGTTTAACCCACAGCGCCACCTGGGTCCCTCGTGTGTCTGGATAGGCTTGCTTAAATAAAAATGTTTTAAGCAGGCACCAGAAACAGAACAGCAAAGGCAGCTCCCTGATTTCAAGAGGCAGGGAGTTCCTATGTGTATGGGCTACCAGACTAAAAGATCCATTTATTACAATTGTGTAGGATTGTGTAGCACTTGAGGCAGTGCCAGTTCCACAGTTAAACAATCCTGGGCACCGTAGTTTACCCCCTCACAGAGTTATAATGCCCAGCAACCCTTAACAAACAACAGGGCCCAGAATTCTTCAATACAAAAAAATGTGCCTCGAATGTGCTTTAAAGGTGTACACAGGTGACACAGCTTAGATTTGGGTAGCCAGCACCTGAGCTCTTGTGTGGAGGGGCACTCAACAATGATTGAAAGGCTTGAAGAATATTTTGACACTGAAATTGGTACCACCATGAGTTTTCATGCTTCGTAATAAAGTTAATGTTACCTAGCTGTCAGGCCTTCACAGTTACAGAGCATATGTATTTAGGCATAGCATTGTGCGCTATGTAATTACATAGCAGCTCCTGTTGTTTGGTCCCAGCTCCTGCCAACCTAGCAGTTTGAAAGCACATCAAAGTGCAAGTAGATAAATACAGCGGGAAGGTAAACGGTGTTTCCGTGTGCTGCTCTGGTTTGCCAGAAGCAGCTTTGTCATGCTGGCCACATGACCTGGAAGCTGGACGTCGGCTCCCTCAGCCATTAAAGCGAGATGAGCGCCGCAACCCCAGAGTCGGTCACGACTGGACCTAATGGTCAGGGGTCCCTTTACCTTTACCTTTATATGATGTTTTGCTTCTGGAACTCTCTCCCCAGAGATGGGACCAAGTATTTTTAAAAATTTGCTTGTGTCACATACTTTATTATTCATCCAGGGCTTTTACGTTTTCATCTGCATTTAGGGATAAATTGTTCTTTAGGAGCCTGTTTTGCTGTTTTTAGTGGGCTGGGGCCCAGGTACTGCACAAGGCATATACAGCCTTTCCTCTGTTGTTCGAAAGACTCTGTTGCAACTGTGAGCTAGGTTTTACAGTACAGTAGGGTTGCCATATTTCAAAAAGTAAAAACCAGGGCACCCTGAACATTGTTGTTTAGCTTTTTTTAAATAAAAAAAACACATGCAAATTTTTGATTGACTTGTCTATGATCCATGACAAAGCACCGCCTTTCAGAACCCCCCCCCCCCTGGACTGCAGCCATAATCTTCAGTATCAAACTATACATTTCCCAGAGTTCTCTGGAAAGAGCTCTCTGAGGGCAGTAGGGGCCTCCTAACAACTCTCAGAACCTTTAACAAACTACAGCTCCTAGGATTCTTGGAGGGAAGCCAAGGCTATTCAAAGTGATATGATACTGCTTTAGAGATGGGGTACTGGACTCCAGTGTGATGATCACAGATGCTACAACTCATTTCTCTTGGCCTCCTTCCTTCCTTCCTTCCTTCCTTCCTTCCTTCCTTCCTTCCTTCCTTCCTTCCTTCCTTCCTTCCTTCCTTCCTAATACGCCATTAGTGGCAAGAAAACTGCTATTCTGAGGCTGGAGAAACTGATTGTTTCTCCAGCCTCAGAAGAAAAATTTCCAAATATTATTTTGTTATGAACTGTTGCAAGGAGCGGAAGTACAAAACATGTACCAAAATACACCATAGTCCTAGTTTCTGATCCCAAATCTCCCTGTCTATAGCTCAGCCATTCTAGCCACGAAACCACAAGGGAGATCAGCTGAAGGACCTCTCTCCTTTGGCTTGTCCTCTTCTTTCCTACTTTGATAAGTTAAGTGCTGGAATTGACAGGACTTGTTAGATATAGGGCATGTGGGGAGGGCACAGAGTCCATGATCCCCTTTTCTTGAAAAGTATTAAGTGTGGCCAGAAACAATCCCCCCTCCCCAGACATTTCACTCTTATGACTGGCTGAGTCCTTCCACCACCATCAAAGAAGTTATTTAACAACCTGTGTCAATCACAGCCTTTTCTCTTTGTGTGTGTGTGCGCAAACTTTTGCTTCCCTGTTCTTCCTTCTAGAAACTTCTATAGTTCTTCACCCACCCACTCCCATGACCCATTTTGACCTACCTGTCCTTGTGCCAAGGACAAGACTCAGCCTCGCTCGAAGAGCCATATATCTTGCTTGAGTCAGGGCAGACCCAGGCAGCTCTTTCCCTGACCTGGGGAGGAGGCATAGCCCAAGGAAGGTTGAAAAGCCCCAGATCAAGCTACTCTTCTTGGAAAAGAACCAAATAAAGGGGTGGGGTGAGGTGCTGGAACTTGGCTCAGATCTGAGACTCGGGACTCGCTCTGGGAAGGAAAGGGATCACTCGCGGATGGCACCCGTGTGCTTGCATAGCCTTACATGCCTTCATGTCAGGAGTATTATAAACATCCTTTTCCATGCTAGCTGAAGATGTCCACGGTGGGCTGGGTTCTTTCAAAGTAAGCTGGCCGGTGTTGCCAAACAGCTGCTTTGTGTCTGCAGCTCATTGGAGTAGCAGGACTTGTGTGCTTTCAGCGGCTGACAGGCCTTGGTTAACAACTCCCTTCTCCTTTTGTAAAAATGGGTTGCACAGCAGCAAGTTTAGGCATGACCCATATTTTGAAAGAGGAATTTTTTTTGTTTCTCCTGCAGTTTCATGAGAAAATCCCACTCTGAGTCAATAAACATAGAGGCTTATTTTCTGCGCAAAAGGAGGCAGGAAGTTTGTGTTGTGTGGGTGTGTATGTATATAGAATATGGATGGGTACATCTGCATTGCAAAGAGTGCTTACAGGGACCTCCAGGCTTACATAAAATTAATCTGGGATTATTTTTCTGAAAGATACACAGCACCTCAGTGCCCTGCTTCATTGCTACAATTGTGATCTTTAAAGCAAATGTAATTTGGGTGCAGCACATAAACAAGGAATCACTTTTTAATATTTGTAACCGAGCCTTTTTTAAAAGGGGAGATTAATTCACAACAATGGATGGAACATTGGAATCTCTCCTTGTGTAGACAAGTAACCGTTATCACCTATAAGTCCTATGCTTTTAAAATTTGGGGGAACGGCAACTCTACAGTTCTGACTCTACAGTGTGACATGGCCAGGTCCCTAGCATCTCTAGCTAAAATGGTCTCAGATAGCAGGGTAGCGGGGAATAGCTGGATAACTGCTGCTGGACAGTACAGACAATACCCAGCTAGATGAAACAATTGTTTGACTCACTATAAGGCAGTTCTCTTTGTACATACAAACGCAGGTCCTCAACATGGGTGTAGCCAGGGGGCGGGGCACAGCTGCCCCCCTAAATCAAGTAAATAAATTAAAATACTTAACTAAAAATAGAAATAATAAGAATATTTGAAATGCTTTGACAGAATTTTCTGAGCACTTGGGGTCAAAAGAAAGTAATTTAAAACAACTGTTGCTGAGACATTTCATTCTGAATCTGCTAGACAGAACCAGACAGAGGATCATAGAATCATAGAATCATAGAGTTGGAAGAGACCACAAGGGCCATCCAGTCCAACCCCCTGCCAAGCAGGAAACACCATCAAAGCATTCTTGACATATGCCTGTCAAGCCTCTGCTTAAAGACCTCCAAAGAAGGAGACTCCACCACACTTCTTGGCAGCAAATTCCACTGTCGAACAGCTCTTACTGTCAGGAAGTTCTTCCTAATGTTTAGGAAGATCCTAAACCCATGGTCCCCAAGATCTAAATTCAGCACTGTCCCTGCTGACAACAAGGCCTAAAAATAAATGAAAATTTGAAAAAGAAGTCATGTATAGATTCCACTAAGTAATTAACTGTGTAAGAGCAATGCGATCAAAACCTGACAGAAGACCTTATTTGAATCCCAATAACTGCATACTAAAACAGCCACCGACAAAGAAAGCTTGGTTAAAGACCACATGTTTCATGGTCATATTTTAGTGTCCAGAATGTTTCATATCCATCACACTAGTAATTTGTATAACAGCTTTTTCCAACTCTCTGGATCCTTTTGACTGCAGCTCTTATCAGCCAAAGCCACCATAGCTATACTAGGGGATGTTGATGGAGGCTGTAGCCCACAGCATCTGGGGGCTGCCAGGGTGGGGAGGGCTGCTTTATAAAAGCCCAGTAATGAAAATACTGTATGTTCATACATTTGCATAGAAGAATGCAGCCCAATGTATATTCATGCCAGGCATATTCATGTCAAAGAATCCTGCTCTCTCCACGGTTGTTTGGCATTTGCTGCACCCTTAGAGTTGCCAGTTCACAATGTTAAAAGCAAAACTAGAAGCTCCCACTATCACAATTATACTCTGTACAATTCTAAATTGTGCAGCAGTACTGTCACTGTATAGACTACTGAGCCAGCAACCCTATGCCCCAGGGCTCCCTTGCCCACATTCCCTATTCCTTGTCTAAACCTTTTCATTCTGTAAACTTACTTCCTGCCAACTACGGACCGCCTCCCTGTCCCTAGGAATCCTGAGATTCTGTTTTCTTCAGCCATATGGCTTGGATCCAGAGACTATGCATTTGGATAGCATATGACTATCCTATCTCCTTTCAACCCACATTTTACCAGCTTCTTCACAAAAATATCATGGTGAACTTTGTCAGAAGCCTTACTGAAATCAAGACACACTACATCCACCGCTTTCCCCAGATCCACCAAGCTTGTAATGCTATCAAAACAACAGCAACAAATTAGAGTCACCTGGCATTATTGATTGACTCTAAGCACAACTAAATCTGATTCCAACCCGTGTCTCCAACACCCGTGGAACACTTTTTGAAGAGCTGAAAGGACTTTGAAAGCAGCTGAACTCAGGACTTGCTGTGGCCTTTGGAACAGCAAGAACTTTGAAGCAAAGAACCTTCTCTGGGATCAGAGAGAGATGCTTACTCGCAACAAGCGTGTATAGTGTATGTATATAGTAGTGTATGTTTGCGTGTGCCAAGTAAAAGTGAACTCTGCTAAACAACGGTTTAATGTGGTGAGCTAATCTGCTTGACTGAAACTTCCATTTGAGGGTGAGGATCCCACCCCATTGGTAAGGTCCAGCTCGGGAAGCGCAGTCACTGTGTCACGGTCCGGTCGGCGGGCGGTTGAAGCCCTGGCTGAGGATGTCAGGACCAGAGGCAAGATGGTGGTGTAGAAGCAGGAACAGGTGCAGGGTTGAGGGTCCAGCAGCAGGCAGTTGCAGGGTCAAGGAGCAAGGCAGAGGCGAAGGTCTGGGAGTCAAGGAGCAAGGCATTGGCAAAGCAAAGGTCCAAGGGTCGAGGAGCAAGGTGTCGGCAAAGGCGAGGATCCAAGGAGCAAGACATCGGCAAGGCAAGGGTCCAAGGAGCAAGGCGTGGGCAAGGCAAGGGTCCAAGGAGCAAGGCGTCGGCAAGGCAAGGAGCAAGAGGCCAGATGCAACCAGGCAGGGATAGTGTTGCTGTGGCAAAGAGCTGAAGGGAAATGCTGAGCTTTTATCCCTCCCAGCTCCTGCCACCAGGTGCAGTGAGGTATCAAGTGGCCTCACCTGAGTGACCACTCCTTGCTTCTCCAGCACAAGCTGAGGCAGGCCCCAATCCTGCAAAGCACTACAGGCCCCAGAGCCTGACTCCTGCCCATACTCCTGACACACTGGGGGTATTGATCTGGAGGTCTTGAGCGCAGGAGGACTGTGGTGGTTGTACCCACTTTCAGTGGTGACGTGGTCCAGATCTGGCATCTATGCAGATTGTGCTATTTGCTCTTGGTTCCACTGACCTCCTGCTCCCCAAGTTGTCTTGAAGTCATTGCTAGATGCCTGAGTCACGACACCGGTTGCCAAACTGTAGCAGGTGCAAGAGCACAGTTGAGTTCAGGTGCACTTCCATGCTGTAAACCTGATCCCTTTGGAAGTGGGAGTGGGGAGTGAAACTGTCTAGAAGAGGCAAGTACACATCTCTTGAATTTTCGGTGCTTAAAAAGAAACATCAACTGAAACTCATGCATGCAGTTTCAACTGGATGATGCCTTGTATAGCTCTGGCTTGGATTTGAAATCAATAGTGGCTTCTGTTGTTTCGTAACATGAACTTTCAAGAGCATTCTAAGCAAATCCAAAATTGGCATCTCTGTAGAAAATAATGATTTCAAAAGTACCTGGCACTCCTGTTATCTTCTGGCATCCTGCATTCAAACTGGTAGTATGGCTGTTGATGAAAACCTACAAGCATGACTGCGGCAATGGCAGGCCCCAGCAGGCTTTCCCATGATGGGCCCTGTCTAGCCTCCCCACATCTGTGGTGAGCTCCAAGTGGCCTCCCTGTGGCCGCAGAGGGTCTCATGGCCTCCTCCAGCCATGTGAGATCATACACATGCATGCCCCCCCCCCAAAAAAAATTGGGTGGAACCTGGCGCCTGTGGAGAACACAGAACCTGTTAGGCATCCTGCAACTTTTGAAAATCTGCATATAAATGCATGAATGAAAACTTTTGTGTGTGCTAATAGAATCATGATCACTAGCACCAATACAAGTCTGCCATGCCTTTTAGATTCATTTGCAGGCTACCTTATTTCTCCAAGACCTACAGTGGAGTGCTGGGACCACAGCAGGGCAGGGAAGATGTGTTCTCACGGACATCACCTTGCCTACAAAGGTCCGTATAGTTAAAGCTATGGTTTTCCCAGTAGTGATGTATGGAAGTGAGAGCTGGACCATAAAGAAGGCTGATTGCCGAAGAATTGATGCTTTTGAATTATGGTGCTGGAGGAGACTCTTGAGAGTCCCATGGACTGCAAGAAGATCAAACCTATCCATTCTGAAGGAAATCAGCCCTGAGTGCTCACTGGAAGGAGAGATCCTGAAGCTGAGGCTCCAATACTTTGGCCACCTCATGAGAAGAGAAGACTCCCTGGAAAAGATCCTGATGTTGGGAAAGATGGAGGGCACAAGGAGAAGGGGATGACAGAGGACGGGATGGTTGGACAGTGTTCTCGAAGCTACCAACATGAGCTTGACCGAACTGCGGGAGGCAGTGCAAGACAGGAGTGCCTGGCGTGCTATGGTCCATGGGGTCATGAAGAGTCGGACACGACTAAACGACTAAACAACAACAACAAGGCCCTCCAAACTATATAGCCTCTTCTGTCAATAGGATGAAATAATGTAATCAAAACCTTATGGGAAAATTGAGAGCTTTGATACATTGCAGTCTGTTTGAATCCTTGTTCTCAAATTCGTAACACACCAGTCTAAATTTCTGCAGGGCCCTGTGTGAGGTGACTTATCCCTGCCTTACAACATGCTTGACACATCCTGCCCAAATGGATTGTCTTTAGAAAGGGAAAACAGAGCCCTAAAAGCACTTTCAGGTCAAAGTGAAGCACAATTAAGGTGTAAAAGGGACTGCCTGTTAAGTTCCTCTGCCACCCACACATAAATAGCTCCAAGGAGCATTTGGTCACATAACCACTAGGTTTGCAAAGGCCATTTCTCATGTAGGAACATGCAGAAGAATTTGCATGAGGAAATTAGGCAACAAGCGCTGAGAATCACCTTTGTTTTCCTGCTGCTGCTGCTAAAGTCTGCCCTGCACTTCTATTCTAAACCCTGCCAACTGTCCATTATGTGGAGCATCCATAATGAAGGCAGATATACAGAGAAGGCAGAGGAGACTGGACTTAAGAAAACACCTCTTTCTGACAGATCCACACTCAAATAAAGAGGGATGGCAAATACAAACAGCAGTGGAAAAAACCCAAAAACCTAATGTGTCTCTGCTAAAATAGTAAAGGTTCTATGCATAGGAGCCAACTCCTAGGGGCTGAGGTTCAGCCCCCCAATGAAATATTTGAGAGGGCTGGCCCCCCCAAAGTTGTTGGGCATTGCCATTCAAATTGCGTGTGCCGTATCTCATGATCAATTAGGTGGGGCGAGGCTTACCAGCCCCCCTATTTTATTCAGGTTTGCACCCCTGGTTCGATGCAAATGGATGGTGAAGTTTGAGTACAAAATCCTAACTCAAATGCTGACACTAGAGCTGTTCTCATCTTCCTGCATGTTTGGGACGTTTATCTGCAAAAGTGTGTATGCAGTTTTTGCAAAATGGATCCCAGTGACTGAAAACAGCTGCACAGACCTGAATCATTGTTCCTTATTACACTCACAATTTGCTTAACTGTGCAACTGTGCAGCTTGCACACTTGAGTCACTCCTATTTCTTTCTATGCCATTGATAATCTTCACAGACCTACTTTGAGATGCCTATCTGTAATTTATAATCTGTGGCTTTCACTTCAAGACTGGAATTTTATTGATATCTGCAGCACCCTGTTACTGATTTTAGTCTGCACTGAAAAGGAGGCACAGCAACCAAGAGTTTTGCAAGCTGCAACTTGTCTGATTCCCCAGCAGTGAGAGTTTTGTTATGAATGAACTGCATGTAATTGAATGGTACAGGATCATTAATTAGGTGTTGGTGCTAAATAATGAAACTACTTGAAAGATCCCAAGGGGCACATGGGCAATAGTCCTTAGCCTTTCCAGTATGTACAAGAGAAAGCAACAGAGTCAAATTTATGTAAAATAGCATGGTCTCATGACACATGACTGTAAATTTTTTTTGCAGATAAAGTTCCTCAGATTCAGAAAGACTCCACTGTGGAAGCAAGGCTGGGGCAGAGTCCTGTCTGGTCAAGTTGCATGGGATCAATTACAGTGTGTTACCTCCGAGGATCTGAACAGGCTGAATGGACGAGTGAAATCGACCACTTGTCTCCTTGATCCTTCGAATCCCCGTGATGGGGTGAGCTCCCATTGCTCGGTCCCAGCTCCTGCCAACCTAGCAGTTCAAAAGCACGTCAAAGTGCAAGTAGATAAATAGGTACCACTACAGCGGGAAGGTAAACGGCATTTCCGTGTGCTGCTCTGATTCGCCAGAAGTGGCATTGTCATGCTGGCCACATGACCTGGAAGCTGTATGCTGGCTCCCTCGGCCAATAATGCGAGATGAGCGCGCAACCCCAGAGTCGGTCACGACTGGACCTAATGGTCAGGGGTCCCTTTACCTTTAAGCTGCCCAGAGTGGCTGGGGAAACCCAGCCAGATGGGCAGGGTATAAATAATACTGTTGTTGTTGTTGTTGTTGTTGTTGTTGTTGTTGTTGTTGTTGTTGTTGTGATATAGTGAACAAATTCTTCACCAAACAAGGGGAGTCAGGGATGCTGTAAATACGTATAACCTGCACAGTAGAATGTACATGTGTGTTGTATACATATTATTAGCAGATCTTGCAGCTTGGGTGAATTAGGTTGAAAGAATAACTTACAGTTTCTGGAGTTCAAAGGCTTTATTCATGCAGGAACTGTTTACAGGATGAGTGGAGATGAGAGAAAGAAATTGCCAGTATCTTGTCTGGAAAGAACACTGAAAAAATGGCTCCACTTTTAGGGGTGGAGTTAAGTTAGACAAAGCAAAGGCTACAATCAAGTGCTGGCTAGATTGCTAGATAAGCGGTGTCTTCTTGTGGTTTAAATTAATGCATGCATGAACTACAAACTCAAAAGAAAGAAATGCATTTACTTTACTCCAACAAATGTAACCTTCTGGGAGACTGTTTCTGCATTTTCAAGATATAGCATGCAGCCACATGCAAATGTACAAAACCATTTTGACTGGAGGCTGCAGTAGGAGAGAAGCGGCATCTATGGCATGGTGCACCTTTCACCCGCTGAGACTGATGTGTCGCCTGCAAGCCTCTTCCAGATAGATAGCCTTGTCATAGGTATCCATGCTGTGAAGGTCCAGATTAGACAACTGCAGTGCATTGTATGTGGGTCTGCCTCTAAAATTGGCAGAAAACTTCAGTTTCACTCCAAATTCAGCTGTGATTAACTGGGACTGATCAACAGGAATATATTATGCTAGTTCTTCAACAGCTATGTTGGCTGCTGCGCCATTTCTTGAGAAATTTTTAAACTGCTGGTGCTCGCCTTCAAAGCCCTGCATAGTTTGAGACTCAGGTATTGTTTATTTATTTATTAAATTTCTTCACTGCCCTTCATCTGAGGATCACAGGGTGGTTTACAACATCCTTCAGGTATCTGCTCCCACCTGACAGGACCCATTGCAGCCGCAGGAGGGCTCAACAAGTCCCATTGTGGGCTTGAGAAGGCCTCCTTGAAAATTTTGGGGGGGGGTCCCCCTCCCAGATTGCATCTTTTCAGAAGATTATCCTTGCCAAGGCAAGCTGTGTGAGAGGCAGGAGTTGCTAAGAGTCCACTGCAACAGCTGAAAGCTTGTTCACATCTTCTAGTACTGCAGAGTCTCAAGTGATCAGCAACAGACACTAAATTCCTACCTAGAATTTTAGAATTCCTACTCTCCTAATACAGATGTTGATGGAAAGGTGGTCAGGAGCTATTCGACCATTTTCAGAAATCAGAAAAGCACATACAGTACAGGCATCCTTTATCCATTTTCTGCCTCTCACCTGGCAAAGGTGCAGCTTGGCTACATAAAACGAGAGGAGACAAACCTGACTAACAGAATATGTTGAGGAAACCCACCCTTTGTCGAGGGGGGAAGGTTCTTTGAAGTAGAAAGGTGTCACAACCCTATCTTGGCGAAAGATCAATCTTTTGAAATTCCAGTTCTAACAATGAATTAAGTTAATTTGCTGCCTAACCCGGAGGGGGGTCAGGGAGGGAGGGGCTGGCTGAGCATGATCCACACCATCAGCAAATATTGCCATGGATACTGAGTCAGATGCCTGGAAGGAAAGCTTCTACTTGGTTATAAGCAGAAGTCTAGAATAGGCGATACTAATTTCAGTTGATGTTGAGGAAAGATAGTGTACAGTGCTTTCACTACGGCAGGTTCAGAATGCTTATCCTTGCCTTATTAATCCAAGGAGAACCCACATAGACAGGGCAGGTTTGGGGTTTTTTTAAAATATGTGCAGTGGTTTTGGCAACGGGGCCCTATTCCAACAATTACTAGCTATCATGTCTAGCCAGAATTTACTCTGACATGTGCTGACGGATTTTGTAGCAGAAGGCAAATTCATATGGTTTGGGCAGCAGGTACCTTAAGGTAAAGGTAAAGGGGCCCCTGACCATCAGGTCCAGTCGTGTCCGACTCTGGGGTTGTGGCGCTCATCCCGCTCTATAGGCCGAGGGAGCCGGCGTTTGTCCGCAGACAGCTTCCGGGTCATGTGGCCAGCATGACAAAGCTGCTTCTGGCGAACCAGAGCAGCGCATGGAAACGCCATTTACCTTCCCTATTTATCCACTTGCACTTTGATGTGCTTCGAACTGCTAGGTGGGCAGGAGCTGGGACTGAGCAATGGGAGCTCACCCCGTTGCAGGGATTCGAACCGCCGACCTTCTGATCAGCAAGCCCTAGACTCTGTGGTTTATTTTTTTTTATAATAATTTTTATTAATTTTATACAAACAAAACAAACAAAACAAACATACAATATAAAACTGTCCCTTCGTTTTCCCTCCACCCACCGGTCCACCTCTGCCACCAGTGGTACCCGTGGGCTTTAAGAATCAAAGAGGTCCTTTGTAAGTTGGGTTTGGCCTCCCCCCTCCCTCCTCCCCCCACATCCCCCCCTGCCACTGAAAGGACAGGAATGGAGGAGCTCTGAGGATTGGTTTCCCCCAGCTCTTTCATAAACATACATAAACAAATATAAACATAACAACAAAAGGGAAGAGTTTTAACTCCCCAATTCTTATTATCCTAACATTGTAATTGTGACTTCCTCGATACTCTTCCTCCTGGTTTTCCTAACAAACTCTGATTGCTTATGGCGGGTTTTCTATTCCAAATTAAAATCCTTTTCTTATAATATTAACTCAATCCTCCTCCTTTTCCATGCTGCCCTCCCACAGGTCCCCTCCTGCCACAAGAGGAACCTGTAGGGCACAGCATTTCCAAGGTTCCATTATATCCCTTCCTCACCCCTCTGAGCACCCCCTGCCACTGAGTATCTCAGAGTAAGGAGAGGAGAGTAGGCAGCTTTCTGCCTAGACACCTAACTTAACTTACAAAAATTTACATTAACCTAAAAATTCTTTCCTAGCCATTCTTATACTCCCTCAAGAAAACACAACTTTTTTTCTTTCTTTTTTACACTCCATCTCCTTTCCCTAAGTCTTTTCCCCCAGTTGGATCAGCATTTCCGTTAACAAGCCAAGATTTCGAAAACCGTCTTTCAAAAGCCAAGACAAAACCTTTTAACTAAAATTTTCACCCCACACCCATTCTTTCCCAAATCCATTTCCAGGCCTTTGCCCCCCCCCGCCCCTGTCCTTCCCATCCCTCAAAAACACCACCCCACATTTTAACCCCTCCAGGATCTTCAATTCCATTGATCTTTAAGTTCCTTTGCTTCTCATTTTCTTGCTCTGCTTGTTTTTCTTCCTTTTGAAATCCATACTTTGCTTCATCCCAAACATATTTGTTATAGTCCAAGTCCTCTTCAATACTTTCATCAAGTTGTTTCTCCTCACACACAGTCTCAGACTCAGCAATCTCCAAATCCAAATTGTCCTCTAAGTCCTGAACTTGGACTTCAACCTCAACTGATGATAAATTGGGATGTTGCCGTTCCTTGTAAATGTCTTCCCATGTTTGTAGATAGTTCAGCACAGCCTCCTGGAAGGCTCGAGAGTACTTTGTTTTCATACTTCTCTTAACCGCAGACAAACAGGAGGTAGGGAACAAAGGGTGCTGGAAAATTCCTTCCTCAGACGATCGACTCCATTTTGGCTGTTCTTTTCCTTTGTTCTTTGACTCAATCACAAATCCATTCTTAATTCCAATTTAAATAGTTCTACCACGTTTTCAATCAATTTTTACTGTTCACAGCAATGCAATAAATCCACCCGGTCTTTTGACAGTTTGACAGCTTTTGACAGCTGTCAAAGCGCTCTTCCCCTTAATAATGCTGTACCTCAAGGGGTGCTGGACTCGGGAGCTGAGATGGTTCGAAAAGATCTTTTTTTCCTCTCGGGTCCACAGTCCCAAATACTTTTTCGTCGTTCGGCTTAGGTTTATTTAAAGCGCCTCCCAGTTTTCCATTAGGAAGAGACCGACTTCCGTTTCTTTAAAGTCTCTCCTATTTTTCCAATTAATGAATTTAAAGTCCAAATCAAAATTCCACTTACTTCATGGAAACCTTTAATTTTATTCGGAAGAATCCGCCGCTTGCCGGGTCAGGACTCGGAGCTTCGCTTCTCGGAGGTAAGATATAGCCCAAAATGGCTCCCGCGGTTCCACCCCGCCGGCTCTCGATCACTCTATTGAGCTCTCGGGCAGCGGGGGATCCGCAAAACGGAGCAGCCGCTGGGCGCGTGAGTCACCGGGACTCTCTACCCGGTGCTTTTACGGGGAGTCCGCTCGCTCTGCGGACTTCCCCCCCCCTCCGCGAGGCCAGGGACTTCGGCACGCGAAGTCCCTGCGTCCTTCTCTCCGCCGCGACAGACCGGAAGTCAGTGTGGACTCTGTGGTTTATCCCACAGCGCCACCTGGGTCCCTTAAGGATCACTTTCTCCCAAATGAACCTGCCAGCCAGGTGAGGTCATTATTAGCTGAGGGCAGCCTTGCTTTGAGGCCCATTAAGGGACACAAAGGACTGGTTGGTAGTGGTGGTCGAGGTGGAAGCTGCAAGTTGGTGGGGCTCCTCAGGGCAGCATTGACAGCAGCAGCAGACAGCAGAAGGCCCTCTTACAGCAGTGGTGGCAGCTGTTAGCATCAGAAGCCACTGCAGGTCAGGAAGGGTGTATGGGACAAGTGGAAAGGTGTGGTGGGTGGTGGATGGATGGATGGGAAGTCAATGTTCTCTAGAATGTCTTCTAATGTTTAATACTATGCACAGCTTAATAAATGTGCAGGAAATGACCTCTGTGCTCACCCCTAAATTGAACGTCCTACCCCCCACCTGGAGATCCACTAGCCAGATACATCAATGTCGCTCCATATTTAATACCACAGGGAACTAGTAAGATCAAAATGTTGTTAATATTGTAACACAGGAAATGTATGCAGTTCACCCCTCTCCTCTCCCCTGGAGATGGATAGATCCACATGGTTTCCAGAACTCGGTAGTGGGTTTTGTAGACGATCAAGGCAACAGCTCTGTCGCTGCTCTAGTGGTGGTTTGGAATAGGAGGAGGACTAGGGTAAGTGAGGGGGTCATTTGATGGTGCCCTCTTCCCCCATCTCATAGGACTGTTCCAAAATCTCTCTCCCCCCCCCAAGGGAGGGAAAGCTGTGTTGATTGACCTTGCTTATGAAGTATGGTGAGTTTGGGAAGCTTCCTTCTTTGGAAGGGAGAGTGAGCAATGTACTTAGCCAGCTCCGTCAGTCAGTAAGCTCTGCTGGCAGGGATGTGACTAAGCAGGAGCTGCCCCCAAAATGCTCCACAAAGCGCATAATTATAATGTTTGGAGTCTGGGAATTAGTTGTGATCCAGCCCTGGGGTTTTTTCGTTTTGTTATTTTACAAGCATGTCGCTGCACTGGTAGCTTTCTGTCAGTTTCACTTGCTGCGCAGGACCTGCCCTTCCCTGAACACAGAGGGCCTTACAATGTCAATGCATGCTTTCATAACCTCCAGGCTTGATTATTATAATGCACTCTACAGCCGGCTGTCCTTGAAGCTTCCCTTCGTGCAAATGCTGCCGCACACCTTATGGATGAGAGCCATCACAAACACATTCAGCTGGCTTGGTTCCAACGGCACTTACTGCATACAAATCGGATCTGATTCAAGGTGCTGATGCTCACCTATCTCTGGGTGATGCCTCTAGATTGTTCCCCCTGTCAATCCATCCTTCCCCAGGCCCTGCTTTGAATGACTGCTTTACTCAGTGACATGCAGGGTTTGGGGCTGTGTACATAGGCCTGTTTACTTCTTTCAAGAAAGAAGATTCCACCTAAACATTAGGAAGAACTTCCTGACAGTAAGAGCTGTTCGGCAGTGGGATTTGCTGCCAAGGAGTGTGGTGGAGTCTCCTCCTTTGGAGGTCTTTAAGCAGAGGCTTGACAGGCATATGTCAAGAATGCTTTGATGGTGTTTCCTGCTTGGCAGGGGATTGGACTGGATGGCCCATGTGGTCTCTTCCAACTCTATGATTCTATGACTCTGCACCCCGTGCACTCCCACCACAGGTGAGTTGCAATCCTGCAATGGAGTTTCTTAAGAAATACTGTGTTTTGCTGCAATTTTCCTCCAACCAGTTTTGATCTGATTCGAAAATGTAAGCCATAGGAAGACATTCATGCCCCCCTCTGGTATGGGCAGACTGCGGGCAACTCAGAAACACATCCATTCGTATTGAAGTGATTTGAGATGCTGAGCAGGGTGGGGTGAATGACCTTCTTGCATTTTAAGCTGCTGATGTGTACACTGCCTTTAAGTCAACTTCCTCAGGCAGTGGGGTGAAGGGCCCACAGAGCTTCACAATTTCCCCTCACTACAGACCTTCCAGTCGGGGTGCAAAACACATCGCTTCTTTTGGGCATTCAGGTCAGCTGGATAGTTTGCCTTTTCAGCGCTGTTTTTTTTGTATCTGTTTCATTCATTTTGCCTTTTTCATGCTGCCTGAAAAAGGCAAACAAATTATTTTAATTATAAATAACAAACGAATATCAAGTGCTTGTATTTTCTGCAAGGCAACCCTCGGTACAGTACAGTATCAATAAGGAGGGGAAAAGTTTTGCATCTGGTGTGGTGGAGAGCGGCTGTGAAATAGGTGCCACGGAGCATTGTGGGGCAGCACTTTCTGTGCTGTGCTCGCTGTGACTTGAAGGAGTATGGGATGAAGTTAGCCCAGGTCCAGGTCCAGGTTTCCTTCAACGGAGGCAGCTTTGCTGCCGCTGCCGCCATTTCGCTTCAGCCAAGCAGGCTGAGGCGGAGCACAACAGGCAGCGTCCCTGCCTGTCCTCTCCAGCTGCCCTGCTTCTAGAGGGGGGGCAGCTGCCCCCCTGCCCCATGCTGGGTACGCCCATGCCATATGTGCTACTTTGCAGGTAACAGCCGTCAATTTGAAAGGCTGTCAGAGAAAAAGAGCCCTGTTTGTAGGGCTCTCTGGTCCAGGTTTAGTTTGAAGTGAAAGAAGCCTGGGAGGGGCTTGAAGGTCAGCACCTCTCCAGAGGACTGAGAAGGGGCAAAGGCCACTTTGCCATAGCCTTCCCACTAGAGGGAAGTGACATGTATGCATTTAAATTACTGCATTTAATTCAGAATCTTAATTAATTAATTATAATAAATTACACCTATACATACACATTTGCACCGCCAAATCTGTGTACTTTTTCACTATGTGTAAGTGGCCTCTCTATTTTAGGTGCCAGTAAATGAGACACTCTTAGATTATACAGAGAAAAGTTTATCACTTGAGGGGGAAATGCCTGGGGTCTGAGAAGAACCAAGAATGCATTGAAAGGAAAGGCTGTTGTGGGAAATGCCTTCCTGCGCCGAGTGCCCCCATTTTGGGAGAGGCCTTTCAGAAATGTACTCGGGATAAGGAACCCAGGTGGCACTGTGGGCTAAACCACTGAGCCTAGGGCTTGCTGATCAGAAGGTCGGCGGTTCGAATCCCTGTGACGGGGTGAGCTCCCGTTGCTTGGTCCCAGCTCCTGCCAACCTAGCAGTTCGAAAGCACATCAAAATGCAAGTAGATAAATAGGAACCGCTATAGCGGGAAGGTAAACGGCGTTTCCATGTGCTGCTCTGGTTTGCCAGAAGCGGCTTTGTCATGCTGGCCACATGACCTGGAAGCTATAAGCTGGCTCCCTCGGCCAATAACGCGAGATGAGCGCGCAACCCCAGAGTTGGTCACGACTGGACCTAATGCTCAGAAGTCCCTTTACCTTTACCTTTTACCTCAGGTTAAGAACTTAATTCGTTCTGGAGGTCTGTTCTTAACCTGAAACTGTTCTTAACCCGAGGTACCACTTTAGCTAATGGGGCCTCCCGCTGCCGCCAATGCGCAGTTAATGTTCTCATCCTGAAGCAAAGTTCTTAACCTGAGGTACTATTTCTGGGTTAGCGGAGTCTGTAACCTGAAGCGTCTGTAACCCAAGGTACCACTGTAATTGCTTCGGTGCACTTCCTATGTCACCTGTGGGTCTTGTGTATATCATTCTGTGGCATACAGGCCATAGAAGAAGCAGAGCATCGAGGGGAGCCCTGAGTTCTCACCGCTTTCCCTATCACACGTGCGGTATTTAAAGTGAGCTGTGCATCCAGGAGCTGCTCATGACACAGGAAGTGTTCTGATAGCGCTGGCCACCTAATTTCTCCATGCATCTGGATTTGTGCATTTCCCAGGCCCCCCACACCACAGAGCCCAGGCCCCATCCCCATGGGATCCTGTGGCCACTTAGGTTTGCTTCATTACTTCACTGTCAGTTCTGATCTCTGCAAACCTTCGTTTCTTTTCAATTCCTTCACACCCAGCCCTGCCTGCCTGCCTGCCTGCGGTCCCTGGCACTTCTGTCAGACAGCTGGGGGATATGAATGGAAATAGTTAAAAACCGCACTTCTCCACCCAGAAGTGGGTGTTGCCTGTGTGAGAAAACAGTATAAGAACAGTAGGAAGTTCCAGCTGGTGAGAAAAACCTTGAAGCAGCACTGCTGGGGCATTTACATCTGGCAGGACCTGTCTTTTCCTTGGGACTGTAAATATACTGCCTGTGCAGGATGTCTGAGAACAAGAGGAAGGGCAGAGGAAGGGGCAGAAAGAACAAAGAAGGGGGGACAGAGGAAAAAGAAGCAGGCCCCACAGAAGGTACTTTCCATTTTTAGCACATTTTACTGCATCTGAACAAGAGAGCTTCTGAGCTAATGCAAATGTACCAAGATACTGTTTCTGTCTCCTTCAGAAATACATTAACTATTTAAAAATAGCAACAGAAAACTAATCTCAGCAGGAATCAAGGCAGGGTGTTTTCTGGAAATGTCCATGGTCACGACTCATAAAGTGCTGATTAGAACGTTTCATGCAAATAGGCTTTTTCTTGTGTAACATCCAGAAATTCCCTGGTGTAGCAGCCAAAGAAAAAGAGAATGTGTTTGAGAGACAGAAGCAGTAACAGACCAAACATGACCCAAGGAACTACTGTTGTTGATGCAGTTGTTTTCACAAGTGATGCGCTTACAATAATTCTAAATGCTTTGGTGTAATCATTATAACTCCAGATTGTTCTTACCTGGTAATTTACTGGCGCTGGCTATCAGATGTTGACTGTCAATTAGCGGGCTAAAACGGCAAGAGGGTTGTTCGTTCACCGAACGTATTCAGTGATGCAGAGAGCACATTTGTGCAGGTTTAATGCTTCCCTTTTTTGCCATAAAAAACAGAGCAACAGGCTGTATGGTTCAACAATGCCAGTTTATCTGGAAGGAAAATTTAAATGTTTAGTAAAGATGCAGCAACAAGCCTCTCTCCATCTCTCTCCACACACTTGAGTGATGATTTCTTGAAGCAATGCATCTGTCTGCTGATCTATCAATCTAATCATCTGTCTACACCCACCCACACAACAACAACATTGTATTGGAATGGTGAAACAGTTTATTAATCTCCATTGTTGCTATATTTTAAATTTCCCATTCTTACAAATAGTTGCCTTTGTAAGCACCCATGGTCACGGTCCTCTCTATTGTATCACAATATCTCTGTGTGGTAGGCTTGGCTGAGAGAGAGTAACTGTCCCAGGATTACTGAGTAGGCTTCATGGCTGAGCTGGGGGTATGAAGTCGTCATGCTCCTTGGGGTCTCAAATTTCAACAGCACCCTGTGTGACGACGGCCCTTTTTTTTTCTAGAAGTAAAGTACTGGTTGTGGTACCCCCTGTGCCCAAGCCAGGCTCCCTGCTCAGTGGGACTAAACTGGTTGTGCTCCTCAAATGAACTTGGATCTTCCTCTTTTTGTGTTCAAGACTGTATCTGCCACAGCACACTGCCTCTCTATTTTATATTTCTAAGCTCTCATCAGGTTATGTCTTAGTGAGCCTCTGTATGAGCCCTTTTGCTTTAACTCCCTATGCAGTTTCCCCCAGTGCATAGATGCCTTTAGATGGTTGCTTGTGCCCACGTTCCTGCTCGTTTCACTGAGGCTGGAGACGTGTAAGGGCAGTAATAGTAGCCAAATGGCATGTGCTATAAGAGAATAATACACACACCATAGCAGCTGTGAGTGTGAAATAGGTGTTTAAATATATGAAACTTCCCCCCAGTTATCAGCCCCCCCGCCCCAATATGGTTAGGTCTTCATAAAACAATAAACTTCCAGAGCACTAGATTTTATGTTATGCACTTCAGAATTCTGGGAGTGAGAATATTATGAATAATCTAAATGCCCTTTAGCAAAGGGAGGTGGTTTTTATTTTTTAAAGAGAGGATCAACAGCTGTGCTAATGCCTAAAGTGGAGGCAGAGAACAGACATTTATCGGCTGCAGAGGTGACTGGATTAGATGAAGGGCAGCTTGGGATGAATTTTAACAAGGAGAAATGTAAGGTACTACACTTGGGCAAAAAAAAAGGAAAGGCACAAATACAGGATGGGTGACACCTGGCTTGAGAGCAGTACATGTGAAAAGGATCTAGGAGTCTTGGTAGACCACAAACTTGAAATGAGTCAGCAGTGTGATGCAGCAGCTAAAAAAGCCAATGCAATTCTGGGCTGCATCAATAGGAGTATAGCATCTAGATCTAGGGAAGTAATAGTACCACTGTATTCTGCTCTGCTCAGACCTCACCTGGAGTACTGTGTCCAGTTCTGGGCACCACAGTTCAAGAAGGATACTGACAAGCTGGAACGTGTCCAGAAGAGGGCAACCAAAATGGTCAAAGGTCTGGAAACGATGCCTTATGAGGAACGGCTTAGGGAGCTGGGTATGTTTAGTCTGGAGAAGAGAAGGTTAAGGGGTGATATGATAGCCATGTTCAAATATATGAAAGGATGTCATATAGAGGAGGGAGAAATATTGTTTCCTGCTGCTCCAGAGAAGCGGACATGGAGCAATGGATTCAAACTTCAAGAAAGAAGATTCCACCTAAACATTAGGAAGAACTTCCTGACAGTAAAAGCTGTTCGGCAGTGGAATTTGCTACCAAGGAGTGTGGTGGAGTCTCCTTCTTTGGAGGTCTTTAAGCAGAGGCTTGACAGGCATGTGTCAAGAATGCTTTGATTGTGTTTCCTGCTTGGCAGGGGGTTGGACTCTTCCAACTCTATGATTCTATGAATGCAGCCCATGAAAACTTGCCACATAAATGCGTTCGTCTTTAAGGCACCACAAGCTTCATTATTGTTTTTGTTTGCAGAAGATCTCTCTGATCCTTTTCAGGGATAATATCCTTCAGCTCTGGCCTTTGCATTATGTTGCTAGATTAACTAATGTGGTTTATACAGGTAACATGTTTAGTTCCCATCTTTTACAGTATTCTGTCACTTGGAGCAGAGCCTGCTTTCCTTTCTGGCTGACAGGCACCTGTGTTCTCTTCTTTGAGCAAAGCAGGCTTTTGATCTTTTTATGCCTGAAACAAAACTTTAAAATTACATCCTCCTGCTATGCAGCTTCCTTTTTTTTTAAAGTGGCGCATACATTGTTTCATTACTGTACAGTATCATGCTATTTCATGGGAATGCTGGTGTAGCCTAATACGTAACTGCTGGCTTTAATTTGAATGCTAGATGTTTAGTGCCTTGGAACAAAGGCAGGCATCCCCAAACTGCGGCCCTCCAGATGTTTTGGCCTACAACTCCCACGATCCCTAGCTAACAGGACCAGTGGTTGGGGAAGATGGGAATTGTAGTCCAAAACATCTGGAGGCCCGAAGTTTGGGGATGCCTGAACAAAGGTGTTCCATAGTTATTGATAGATCTTTCCTCCATTGATTCCACTAACCCTTTTTGGTCCCAAATGCCTGTTGTTTTCAAGTTTGCCACAACTTTTCATGTGCCCCATTTTGGAACATTTTGGTTGCCCCTAATAAAGGTGTTTCCCAACCCTTCCAACTCTACAATTCTATGGTCCTAACTGGGGATTCTGGAGTTTTGATCATTTTAGTACTTCTTTGTATTGTTTTCCAGCTCTATTGTACCCTTTTTGAGAGCAAAGCTGTACATTGTGTTATGAGTTTGGGAGTGGGGAGGAGGCAGAGACCCTCTGAACCCTGGATCCAGCAAGTGTTAAAAGCTCACCAAGCCTTCTAATTCTGGGAACTAGCCAAACTAGCTTCCTGGTGAGGGGATGAGGGATTTAGGGGCCTGGTGCGAGACGGCAATTGAGTTGGGTCCCCTCCCTCAACTGAAAAAAAAACCCCGAGTTGAGTTTGGGCAGTGATGTGACCTAGAGCCAGTGTGGTGCCACAAACTCTGGATAAACCCCTGGAACCCCTGGAATCTCACACCGCTCAGAGATTGGGATGGCAAAACTATTTCCCCATGTGATTATATAATGACATTGCGACAATGGATGCATCGTTTTCAAACAACTTCCTAAATCTGAACTATTTTCACTGCCACAGCGCACTGAGTTCTTAAGTGAGCTTTCCACGACGACTGCAAGATCTCTGTTCTAAATAGTCACCACCAAACTAGTCCCCAAGCATGTCCACCTCTAAACCTCATCCAGAGAACTCTAGTAAAACTGAACCAAAAGCAAAGAGCATTGCCGGGTGTTGTTAGCAAGATCAATATCTT
This sequence comes from Zootoca vivipara, assembly GCF_963506605.1. Taxonomy (NCBI): domain Eukaryota; kingdom Metazoa; phylum Chordata; class Lepidosauria; order Squamata; family Lacertidae; genus Zootoca; species Zootoca vivipara. The sequence continues at coordinate 84,578,629 of NC_083283.1, forward strand.
ATTTACCCTCATTCAGACAGATTTTTCATCTTCCCTCTGATGTGAATTTAACATTTGTAGGAATGTGTATGTTAAATCCACAGCCTGTGGGAATGTAAGAATACAGCCTTGTTTAAACAAGACTGTGGGTGGTGATCTATCTTGTGTGGTGTTATGTGGCGTTTCCGTGCGCTCTGGCTTCCATCACGGTGTCCCGTTGTGCCAGAAGTGGTTTAGTCCTGCTGGCCACATGACTCGGAAAGCAGTCTGTGGACAAACGCTGGTTTCCTCGGCCTGAAGCCAGGTGAGCGCCACACCCCATAGTCAAGTTTGACTGGACTTCACCACCCAGGGGTCCTTTACCTATTTACCTTTAAATATTTTCAAAGTGCAAGTAGATAAATAGGGACCACTCCGGCGGGAAGGTAAACGGCGCTGTCTGCGGACAAACGCGGCTCCCTTGGCCTATAGAGTGAGATGAGCGCCGCAACCCCAGAGTCGGACACGACTGGACCTGATGGTCAGGGGCCTTTATTTTCCAGGGAAACCATCATGCCTGGGTAAGTTGAAGGCACTGATGCATTTTTTGAACAAGCAAAAAAAGGAAGGGTGTCTACCTGTGCACGCACAGGCAAATTAAAAATGAATAAATCAGTATCTGTAAGGGTGCAGCCAATAAGGAAATGAGCCAACCGAGAGACAAGAGCTGGTAATAATCACTCAAATACTTTTGAAGGGAGGAAATAGTGAAATGTGTTAGAAGTGGCATTTCTTAATCTAAGCAAATACCTGTACTTAGAGTGCTCTAGCTCCCATATTGTTGAGATTACAGTCATACCTCTGGTTACGGTCACTGCGGGTCACGTACATCACGGGATACGAACGCACCTGTCAGGGGACCTCCATACAGGGAGCCTCCACCTCTCCTGCTGACCAGCACATCGCCCAGCGAGAGCAGTGAGAGCAGCAGCAGGAGGTCAGGGGAGGGGGAGGAGGAAGTCAGGGGGGTGGAGGAGAGAGGGCTCAGAGATACTGCGGAGCCCTGGCACTGCCCTGGCCAACGGGCTGAGGAAACGAGGCAGCCACTTCCGTCGCCCCATTTAAAGCATGGTACTAAGCGTAAGGAGGGGAGTCGGCATTTTGGGGTGCCCAACCTCTTATGCTGGTCACATAACAGGAAATGTCCACTCCTGGATTCTGCGAGTTTCTTGGCATCTCTGCACTGTAAATACTATGCACAATAAACCTGTTAAAGACAGGACAGACTTTGGCGTCTTTACTCAAGAGTAGCCACACACAAGCCTTGACAGAGCCGAACCCGGAAGTACCGGAATGGGTTACTTCCGAGTTCGGCAATTTGCGCATGCGCAGAAGTGCCAAATGACACCACGCGCATACGCAGAAGTGCCGAATCGTGTGACGAGCATGTGCAGATTCGGCACTTCAGGTTGCACACTGCTCAGGTTGCGAACGGGGCTCCGGAACGGATCCCGTTCACATCCAGAGGTACCACTGTATTGTATTTTTGTTTAAATAGATCTGTTGCATTTTGTGTGATGAAATGGTTTATTTTAATGGACAGTGCTTGTAAATTACAGTCCTCCTAGATTCTAACAAAACGCCAGACATAATGCTCAATGTGCTTGCAATGCTACCATTTTTTGTTTTTTTAAAAAAAGCAAGAGAAAATATCTGCAAGAGTGCCTCCCCCCCCCTCCGTTGCCCGTCAGGATGTTATGATCTGCAGGAGAGACTCCTGTTATGGTGCTAACTGCCTTGGAGGTGCTGAGAGGTGCCCAGGAGAGAACCTCTGTGATGCTCCTCCTCAGCGGGAGAACTCCCTCCCTGTGGAGAGGCACCAGCTGCCACATCTTCACAGCTTCAGGCAGTTATTGAAGACACACTTCTTTCCCTGGGCCTTGCACAGTTAAACTACCTATTGCTGCCAGTGCCTCAGACCAACACAGCTGTTGTTGTTGTTTAGTCATTTAGTCGTGTCCGACTCTTCGTGACCCCATGGACCATAGCACACCAGGCACTCCTGTCTTCCACTGCCTCCCGCAGTTTGGTCCAACTCATGTTGGTAGCTTCAAGAACACTGTCCAACCATCTTGTCCTCTGTCGTCCCCTTCTCCTTGTGCCCTCAATCTTTCCCAACACCAGGGTCTTTTCCAGGGAGTCTTCTCTTCTCATGAGGTGGCTAAAGTATTGGAGCCTCAGCTTCACGACCTGTCCTTCCAGTGAGGCCAGCACAGCTACCTACCTGTAACTAATGCCTGGGGGCTTTTTTGATAAGAGTTGTATATTGGAGTGGGGCTTTTGTTTGTATCTATTTGTATTGTATTTTTTTTCTCTATAGCTTATGAAGGGCAGATAACAAATATAACTAATAATACTAATAACAACAAGAACAATAGTAGTAGTAGTATAGTGTGTGTGTGTGTGTGAGAGAGAGAGAGAGAGAGAGAGAGGGGGAGAGGGAGAAAGGTACAACTGAAAAGGCTGGTCATGGCTGTTTTAGGATGAGTGGACATTGCTACCTTTGCTCACATCCATCCTTTGCTGTTAAAATTATCATCACCATCATTCATACTCCACCTTTTTCTCCAAGGAGCTGAAAGTGGTTTACATAGTTCTCCCCATCTCAAATATCCTAACAACCCTGCGAGGTAGATCAGGCTTACACTTGCATCTGAGAGCCAGTGTGGTGTAGTGGTTAAGAGCGGCAGACTCGTAATCTGGGGAACCGGGTTTGCGTCTCCGCTCCTCCACATGCAGCTGCTGGGTAACCTTGGGCTAGTCACATTTCTCTGAAGTCTCTCAGCCCCACTCACCTCACAGGGTGCCTGTTGTGGGGGAGGAGGGGAAAGGAGAATGTCAGCCGCTTTGAGACTCCTTAGGGTAGTGATAAAGCGGGATATCAAATCCAAACTCCTCCTCCTCCTCCTCCTCCTCCTCCTCCTCCTCCTCCTCCTCCTCCTCCTCCTCCTCCTCCTCCTCCTCCTCCTCCTCCTCCTCCTCCTCCTCCTCCTCCTCCTCTTCTTCTTCTTCTTCTTCTTCTTCTTCTTCTTCTTCTTCTTCTTCTTCTTCTTCTTCTTCTTCTTCTTCTTCTTCTTCTTCTTCTTCTTCTTCTTATCTCCTTTTCCTTTCTACCCTTCTCAGAATTTAGATGGCAAGTTCCTTGGTGAAAGAACTCAATGGTTTCAGACACTAACAGTGCTGCCTGCTGGTGAGCTGAGTGGGGGTTTGAATCCTGGTCTTCCAGGTTCTGGGCCAGCCCTCTTACCACTGCCCTATATCCAATCTGCAGTTCATCGGCCGTGATTCTTTCTGACATACTAACAATAGTTTATTTATTTCATAAAATGTATACACCGCTTGATTGTAAAGAACACATACCCCTCAAAGCAGTTTACAAAAAGATAAAAGAAGAAAATCAAGGGGGAAAAATCACAACAGGACTTTAAAACAGAGAAAACCTAAAATACTAAAGTAGATTAAAATCACCTCAACTTTATAAGGACCTGGATAGGCTTGTCTAAACAAGAATGTTTTAAGCAGGAACCGAAAAGGGTACAGTGCCTAATCTCAATAGGCAGGGAGTTCCAAAGTTTGGGGTGCTGCCACACTAAAGGTCAAGTTCTTACAAATGCGGAACAGGTATTATTTGGCACCTGCACTAGTGCTAGTTCCCCGGACTGAAGCGGACGAGTGAGCACATGCCGAGTAAGGCAATCTCGAAGGTGAACTGGGTGGAATCTACACACAAATAAAAAACGTTCTGAAAATGCTTTTTAAAAAAAGCTTTTAAAAAAATACATTGAATTTTCCATAAGGCTCACTATTGCCATCTAGTGCCACATTGTATATTGGACTTAAAACACACTTAAAACGTTTTATTTGCAGCCGAATAACTGAGTCCCTGGTCCCAAGTTGTTAAGGGCTTTTTATGCTAATATTAACACCTTGAACTCACCCCAGTAGCAAATTAGCAATCACTGTAGATCTGTGAGCACAGGTTTTAGATGCTAACCATGCCTCGCTCCTGTCAGCAATCATGCTGCAGCATTCTAACCAACAGCAGCTTCTGGATCAAGTGCAAGGGAAGCCTTACATAGACGAGCGCCTTGTAGTATCCAGACTTGAAATAACCAAGGCATGAACTACTGCGGCCAGGAATGGTCCTAGCAGCTGAACCATGTCCTATTTGTCTCTATTTGTCTCCAGGAGACCTTTTCCTAATTTTTCATTGAGCTGTTTCTCCTCCCCGTCTCCCACCCTTTAGAGTGTTGTCCCCTAAGGAGCCTTGTGACTCGAATGTTTTGGCTCCCAAATGCCGCAAACCGCAAACGTGAGTGTTCCGGTTTGTGAACGCTTTTTGGAACCCAAAGTCTGACGCGACTTCTGCGGCCTCCGATTGGCTGCAGGAGCTTCCTGCAGCCAACCGAAAGCTGTGCCTTGGTTGTCGAAAGTTTTGGAAGTTGAACAGACTTCTGGAACAGATTCCGTTCAACTTCCGAGGTACGACTGTACTTCTGTAAACCTACGGTTCCTCCATGCTCATGAGACCTCTCACCACATGGATGGATGGTGCAATTTAGGAAAAATGTTGCTTAGCACATCCCGTGCTTTTTTTTCTGGCAGAATGTGCTGGAACTCAATACCGAGACCTTTTTGGGTCACATCCAGGGAGGCAGAACAAAGGAAGCTCTACTGGGCTGGCACTAGGGCACCCTTCTCATTGGCTGGCAAGCACCGTCCATCAGCTTGTGCACTCCCTCAATGAGCAGCTGTGCCAGGGCACTGTCAGGTGGGTGGAACCCTCCTTCTGGCTCCCCTGCCCTTCGTGCCTTCTGAAGTCATGCTCCTATTGGCTGGGTCAGCTCAGCAAAGACCTGACAACGATTGGCTGCTCCCTTAGGACAGGGTGGGGAGCAGCTTCTGGCAGGTATGCATTGCAGTGTGGGTAGGAGGCACCAGTCACACCTGTGCATTGGCCTCCTGTCTGTGGGGGAAGATGGTGCGCATCAAGGAATTATAAATGGTGGCACCATCAAGAGAAAGGCAGGGGTCCTCCAGTACTGTCCTCCTCCCCTCAGTGCCACCACGCATGGTTGCCCCTCCTCTTCCTGTGGAACCCAGATGTGCCAGTCATGGGAGTCCTTCCTTTCCCCTGGGGAATAAAAGGGACCCCCTAGGATCGCCTCGTGTTTCTCAAACTAGGGTCTCCAGCTGTTGTTGGACTACAACTCCCATCATCCCTGACCACTGGTCCTGCCTTTTTCCCCTAGAAAAACTACACTGGCAACATATATGCAGAGTTTACTGTATCAGATACCGTGTTTCTCATATTATAAGACATGTCTTATATTTATTTTTTCCTCAAAAAAACACACTATGTCTTATTTTCAAGGGATGTCTTATTTTTTTCCTCCTCCTCCTGCCGCGGCCGGCATTGCTGCTGCTCCTATCACTATGTCTTATTTTCGGGGTATGGCTTATATTCCTTGAATGCTTAAAAATCCTGCTATGGCTTATTTTATGGGGATGCCTTAAAATATGAGAAACAGGGTATATGAGATATAGTTCATGGTTCCGGAAGGACTGCAAGTGTCTCTTCTGCAAAAGACAGAGCATCTTTTAGAGTGTAAGAATGAAGTGATGATATTCTAGCTGAACTATTTAAAATTTTAAAAGATGATGCTGTCAAGGTGCTACACTCAATATGCCAGCAAGTTTGGAAAACTCGGCAGTGGCCAGAGGATTGGAGAAGATCAGTCTACATCCCAATCCCAAAGAAGGGCAGTGCCAAAGAATGCTCCAACTATCACACAATTGCGCTCATTTCACACACTAGCAAGGTTATGCTTAAAATTCTACAAGGCAGGCTTAAACAGTATGTGGACTGAGAACTCCCAGAAGTGCAAGCTGGATTTCAAAGGGACAGAGGAACCAGAGACCAAATTGCAAACATGCGCTGGATTATGGAGAAAACTAGAGAATTCTAGAAAAACATCTACTTCTGCTTCATTGACTACGCAAAAGCATTTGACTGTGTCGACCACAGCAAACTATGGCAAGTTCTTAAAGAAATGGGAGTGCCTGATCACCTCATCTGTCTCCTGAGAAATCGCTATGTGGGACAAGAAGCTACAGTTAGAACTGGATATGGAATAACTGATTGGTTCAAAATTGGGAAAGGAGTACGACAAAGCTGTATATTGTCTCCCTGCTTATTTAACTTATATGCAGAATTCATCATGCAAAAGGCTGGACTGGATGAATCCCAAGCCAGAATTAAGTTTGCTGGAAGAAATATCAACAACCTCAGATATGCTGATGACACAACCTTAATGGCAGAAAGTGAGGAGAAATTAAAGAACCTTTGAATGAGAGTGAAAAAGGAGAGCGCAAAATATGGTCTGAAGCTCAACATCAAAAAAACCAAGATCATGGCCACCGGTCCCGTCACCTCCTGGCAAATAGAAGGGGAAGAAATGGAGGCAGTGAGAGATTTTACTTCCTTGGGTTCCATGATCACTGCAGACAGTGACAGCAGCCACGAAATTAAAAGACGCCTGCTTCTTGGGAGAAAAGCAATGACAAACCTAGACAGCATCTTAAAAAGCAGAGACATCACCTTGCCACAAAGGTCCGTATAGTTAAAGCTATGGTTTATAGTATGGACTATAAAGAAGGCTGATCACCGAAGAATTGATGCTTTTGAATTCTGGTGCTGGGGGAGACTCTTGAGAGTCCCATGGACTGCAAGAAGATCAAACCTATCCATTCTTAAGAAAATCAGCCCTGAGTGCTCACTGGAAGGACAGATTGTGAAGCTGAGGCTCCAATACTTTGGCCACCTCATGAGAAGAGAAGACTCCCTGGAAAAGACCCTGATGCTGGGAAAGATTGAGGGCACTAGGAGAAGTGGATGACAGAGGACGAGGTGGTTCGACAGTGTTCTCGAAGCTACCAAAGTGAGTCTGACCAAACTGCGGGAGGCAGTGGAAGACAGGAGTGCCTGGCGTGCTCTGGTCCATGGGGTCATGAAGAGTCTGACATGACTAAACGACTAAACAACAACAATGAAGAGCCCATAGTGAATAAAGTCTGTGGGAGCGGACCAGATTAAAAAAGCTGCCTGGGGCTGATGCTCACTGTAATGCTAAGGGAATGCAGTCTGTGTTTTATGTAGTGCATCTCACCAGAGTCTGAAGTAATCCCAGTCTAGGTTTCTTCATACACAGTTTTGGAGCTTTATGGCCCGAGGCACTTGGAATTCTGGTGGCCATTTCTCATGCCTAATGTGAATTAGAGTTTGTTCTGAATAAAATGGTTTAGGCATCCTTTGTGTAGACAAAAGAACACATCTTACTTACATACATATCTTGAGCAAGACACTCAGCTTAACCTTCCCTGCTAGGTTGTTTAAAAGAATGAATAATATGGATTCGTTTAGTGTGATCCTTGAAAGTGTGAGGAACTACAGGAGACTTGTAAAGGCTCTTGTGGTTGTGTGTGATGTCTGGTGGGGCCTTTGTGGATCAAAGGAGACTAGCTGCTGTTGGAGAACCATTCTAGATGTGGCCCCAGGGCAGTTGCATTTGTTGTGCCCACATGTCTGCTCTGTTCATGTATATAAAGCAAGGGGTAAGGGAGTTTCTAATTAAAACAAACAAAAGGGGAATACAGGTGATGGGAATACCATGAGAATGGAGCAGAAATGTGAATAAGCAAACATGTCCACATCTATCATGCCTAGATCTATTCTGATCTATTCTAGATCTATCCTGATTTTCTGGTTGTTGCTCAAATGGACCCTTCGCTCACCCCCCATTTGTTTCTTTAATTTCATAGCATTTATTTACATAGTACTTTAGAATGTCCAGATTGCTTCATATTCATTTCCTTGTTGCATCCATTTCATCTGCTGTGGAAAGTAGGTCAGAATTATTATTTCCATAATGCAGATACTGTAGAAGAGGCAGGATGAGGCAGAATTGGCTGCCTTAGGACAAACACACACACTCACTTCGTGGCAGAAGCAAGATTCGGACCGGGGACTTCACTTTCTTTCTTAGCTACTGTGCAACTTGGCTCTCTAGATTCTTGAATTTGACTTAAGTGAGGCTGGAATGAAAATGCCAGATTAGACTTGACGATTCCTCAGGGTCTGATGACAGGATTCAGAAGGTTAAAGGAGCTTTAAGATGATCTACACTTTTGTTGATCATCTGATACCTGCATTATGGATTTCTTTTGCCTGCAGGCTGAGGATGAGGAATGTAGCTACATTTTACTGTGATGCGGAAATGATATTTTACTGTCAGGTTTTACAATTCTGTACATGTGCCTGGACTAGAGTTTTCCTGACAAGCAAATTTAATCTCTAAAATAAATTTTCAGGTTGCTTCTAGTATAAATTATGAATCAGATACCAGTCATGGATTCAGAGCAATATGGGGAGCCTGCTCAAGATCCAGGAGTAGTCATTTGGGCTAAACACTGTTACATTAAAAGTATGGTAAAAAAATAATAACATAGACCAGGCTTCCTCAAACTCGGCCCTCCAGATGTTTTTGGCCTACAACTCCCATGATCCCTAGCTAGCAGGACCAGTGGTCAGGGATGATGGGAATTGTAGCCTCAAAACATCTGGAGGGCCGAGTTTGAGGAAGCCAGAGCTAGGATATGTAGTGTCTGTTCCTTCTCTTGTGTCTGGGTGCTTCAGTGACCTATCTCACTGCGATCGTGCAGGGGCTGCGGAAGGAGCTGGCAGGTGAAGGTGTATAATGTGGCTGGAGCGTACCAAAGGATCAAGACTCTTTTTGAGTCATTGGAGAGATGCTTATGCATCCCTGTTCAAAATCCACAATGGATGCTAACTTTTAAGGTTATGTGCTGAACTCTAACCAAATCCACCCCAGCTTGCCACTGTGTAGCAGCCTTTTTTATTTTATTTTGGGAGAAGCATTGGAAGAATGTGTGAAGTCTATATCCCCCCTTGTTGTTTTTCCAAGAGGAACAGGGAGCTTTGTCATTGGTAGAGACCTTTCCTTACATAGGTTTCACACAAGTTTCTAGTCCTGGTCATCCATATGCAGGCTGACGGAGTTTGGAAACAAATCGTTACAGAAGATATGGCGCTGGTGAACAGTTAGTTTGCCTTTGCTGCAACCAGATTAGTAGCAGCTAGTGGTAGGGGCCTGTTTCAACCTGATCACCTTCAAAAGTTGTTAGATAATTTATTAGATAATTTTTCATATTCTTTGGTTTGTTTTTGACATTTGTTTTTGTTATGTTATTGCTGGAGGCCTTGGGCTTCCTTTTGGAAAAGCAGCGAACAAACATGAAATGAAAAGCTCTTAGTTCCTCTTTTTTTACATAATAGGGGAAACTAACCTAAAAAGGAAATCATGGGTTGGGATAAAGCAGATGGATGCTGTTCAGAAGAAATGAGTCAGCCATGGTATGCTTTGCCTCGGGCCCTGGGAAACAAAGGTAGGTCCGGAATAGGAGCATGTTGAGAATGTGGGTGCAACTGTTTGGATAGAAATGAGAAATAGGATCAGTCAGGGTTTTTTTTTTTTTAAAAAAAGCATTTCCTAACTGACATAGCAATCTTATACAGTAAGCCTGCAACTTATGCAACGTGTGTGCGCACTGAGCTTTAAGCATGTGGCAACAAACAAATAAATAAAAGGGAGTGGAGCATCCAGGAATAATAGCTTTGGCAATCCTCCCTGCCATTGAACCCAATGGGTTTTGACTTTACGCAATTTTGCCTTTAGGCACGATCCCTGGAATGTAAACCCTGTGTAAGCTGCAGGCTTTGCGTACTATCATCGCAACAGGGCAACAGAGATAAGCCCCTGTGGCATCACTGGAACGGTCGGTCACCATATCCAAAGTGTGCCAACTTCAGGAGGCGGAAAATAGGGGAGTGGAAAATTCTTGTCTGACGATGTTTTCATATATAATGGTTACTTTAAAGTTGCAATGTTTTGGCTTTTGGAGTGGTAGGATTCAGAGACTAAGGATATTTGGGGAGGATAAATGTTGGGTGCTTCCAGACTGTTGCTATTTGGGGGTGGGACTCAGTCACACACTGGCAAATTCAGTTGATTTGGAGCTCCTGAACAGGCAACCCACTTCTCCACAAAATTGAACTTTTTAAAATAAGAAAAGTGACGTGGAAATGTACTAGAAAGTGTGCTTGATGCAACACCATCACTTTCTCCTCTAGCTCCCCCTGCTGATTCTTGCTCACAATACTTTTCCTTCCTTCGGTTTCATGCCATTGCCACGTTTCCAGGTAGCATAGTCAGGTTTTGCAGGGAATTTTCTCACAAGGTAAGAACATAAACATGAAAGCAGAAGTAGAGCTTGCTGGATCGAGGCAATGGCCCACCTAGCCCAGCATCCTGTTCTCACAATGGCCACCCAGAGGATTGTGGGAAACCAGCAAGCAGCACGTGAGCAAAAGAGCCCTCTCCCTTCCTGCGTTACGTCAGAGCCCCTTGGTGCCACGGCCGTTTACATGACTAGCAATGTGTTATGTACTGAGCTGAATCATAGAACAATAGGATCCAGAATCAGCAGTCTGATTGGTCCGCAGGAGCCACCCAATCCAACTCCAGGTGGAAGTGAATCCGCAACCTGATTGGCCTGCAGGAGCAGCCAATCAGGCGGCTGGCAGAAGTGAATCTGCAACCTGATTGGCCTGCAGGAGCAGCCAATCAGGCTGCTGGCAGAAGTCAATCCGCAAACTGATTGGCCCACAGGTGTAGCCCTGAAGTAGCCAATCAGGCAAAGCCCATTGTATAAATAATGTATATCAGCAGATGGGTTTGGGAAAAGGGCATTCTTCTCTTCTTCTCCTTGATGACTGCGAGCTGAATAAAGAGCATGAAATTCACTCTCGACTCCGAGTATATTTCACAATGTTAGCTGCTGCCCAGCTGTTTCCGAGTGACCCCAGGATTCCATGATGGGATTCCAAGATTGTAAGATCTGGAACTGCTAGCCTAGCAGGTATACTTATCAAAAGCAGTTTAGTTTATTCAAAGACCTAATGAGGAGAATGAAGAAGTCTGCCAGTAGTCATCAAGTGCTTCCCTTAGGAAATGAAAAAAAAAATGGGTCTTGTGATTTCCTTGGCATCTGCCAGCAGCAGAGATCAGAGTGAGCCGGTGCTGTTTTCCAAGGCACTTGAGTTAGGAGCTGTGAGAAAGTCTGGGCATCTTCACACAAAATGGAATATAAGCTGCCTAAAGCACGAAGCATATTATGAATGAATGAATTTATTAATATGGTTGCAGACCAGCATCAACACGCACAATAGCACAAATCATAAAACATATCAAAAATACAAAAGGACAGTATGAATGAAGCATATTAGACTCCATATTACGTTATGTATTTTATGGGAATTCAGAGTCCATAATTACCTGCTAATGGGTTCCAGCAGGATTGGGATATGTCTGAGTAAGTTTAATATCTAGCTATTCTCCCCTGTGGACTTAGATTGGATGTTTTGGTGCATATGTTAATGGGAATGGAAGGAGGTGGCATTCATCCCACACATGATGCGCTCACTTCCTTCACTCAAACAAATAGAGAAGGTAGCTATCCATTCCTCCACCATTGCCCGACAGTCTTATCTGCAGAAAGACTTCTTAGAACTATATCCCAGTAGCATTAATTTAGACTTTTCAGGTTTTGCAGGGAGTTTTCTCTTAAGGTAAGAACATAAACTTTATAATTAAATAAATAAAATTTATAATTCATAATTAAATAAATAAATATAATTAAATGAAAGTAATTAAATAAATAAAAGTAACAATATTTTTTTTATAATAATTTATAAAGGTAAAATAAGGTAAACATTCTACTTGAAGTATTTAAAGGTAAAGGTAAAGGGACCCCTGACCATTAGGTCCAGTCGTGACCGACTCTGGGGTTGCGGCGCTCATCTCGCATTATTGGCCGAGAGAGCCGGCGTATAGCTTCCAGGTCATGTGGCCAGCATGACAAAGCTGCTTCTGGCAAGCCAGAGCAACACATGGAAACGCCGTTTACCTTCCCGCTGTAGCAGTTCCTATTTATCTACTTGCACTTTGACGTGCTTTCGAACTGCTAGGTTGGCAGGAGCTGGGACCAAGCAACGGGAGCTCGCCCCGTCACAGAGGGATTCGAACCGCCGACCTTCTGATCAGCAAGCCCTAGGCTCAGTGGTTTAACCACAGCGCCACCTGAGTCCCACTTGAAGTATTTACTATCTCTTTAAAAGCCTGTACTGTACCTTGATCAGTGGAACTGGCACTACTGCAGGTGCCCCATAATACCCATTCTTCTGCATTATTAATAACTTGTTTGTTTAGTGTGGCAGCACTTAAACTTTGGGACTCCCTGCCTATTGATATCAAGGATAAATCTCATTGTATCAAGTAGCATGTGATTAGCAATTGGTGAGAAATCAGAAAGGCTATTTACATAATCCTTCCACTACAGTCTCAGTTTGATAACAACCGTGTCCTTACTTACTTGGGAGTGAGCACCATTTAACTGATGGTGAGCAAAGAGGCAAAGGACCAGGCTGCCTGGGTTGGCTTTGGACGTTGAAAAGAGGACGCAGGAGTGACTTGTGCTTCCTCTTTCCACAGTTCCACATAATGTCTAAAGTGGTGCCTCGTGCTTCTTCCCCACTAGGCCATCAGGTGAGATTCACTTTTTGTGCTATTTTATGGTATTGTCTAGGAATGACTTTCAATCCATCTATTACTAATAGAGCACGATGCTTTACATTGTGAGATTTTAAAGTCTGTTTCCTGCCCTGAGCAGTTTCCAATCTAAATTTCAGCAGAAGGGAGGCAGCTGAGGGAGGGGAAGAGGGGGGCAAGGATATCAAGAGGTTGCGCCCTTCCATCGGAGGTCAAGGAGATAAACAACTACCTGACATTTAGAAAACACCTAAAGGCAGCTCTGTTTAGGGAAGTTTTTAATCTGTGATATTCTAAAGTATTTTGGTATTTATTGGAAGCTGCCTAGAGTGGCTGGGGAAACCCAGCCAGATGGGCATACCTGCCAAGTTCCTGCCAGAAAAATAAGGGATCAGCAGACCGGAAGTAGCGCTGCCCAGTTCCAAAATGGCCGCCACGCCAGAAATCATTTCTGCGCATGTCCAGAGACTCCAGACATGCGCAGAAGGAGCCTCCCCCAGGCGGTAAGTAAACTGGGGAAAAAAAAATCCGTTTTTTTCAGCTGGGAACGGCTGGAAAGAATGGGGGTTTCCTGGGGAATACGGGAGACTTGGCAGCTATGCAGATGGGTGGGGTATAAATGATAAAATAAAAATATAAATAATTGCGCCTACAACCATGCACTTACACATACTTGGGCTTTATTTATTTTATTTAAACATTTATAAACTAGCCATAATAAAAAAAATGGATTTGAGGGTAGTATACAAAGAATTTTTTTTTTAAATATGCCAGAGTTCTGGCTTCTAAACCATTTTCAAGGACAGCCTCCAGCATTTTATTATTTTTTCAACCTGGAGGTTACCAGAGCATGAATAATGGAGATCAGCCTGTCTCTATTTGGAGAAAAAAAAACCTGCAGCTGATCCAACTGCACCTTGATCCAACTCTGTCACTTCAGATGCAAGTGGTCTCAATGACATGGGGTACCTTCTACCAACTTGGGTTGGCTCACATTGGTAAAAGGCACCTGATGTAGTTGAAACCACTTGTATCTAAAGTGAGCATCTCTAAGCTGTGTACCTGCTCCATTCAGAACAGTCAATCAACCAACTATCTTACTGTGGAACCACAAACTCATAGTGCATCCATCCTATCAGGACTCAGCTTCAGTTTACTAACCCTTTCTCAATGCATTCCTGACTCCAGACAGCAGCTTATAGCTTGGCCCTTTTACAGCACTGCTGATGATAAGAAAAAATAGAAAAACAGACCTAGGTGTCATAGCTCCACTTTGAGGAGTGTGTACTGTATTGGCCTCACATTTTGCTGAGTACCTGAGCATTTTTTTTAAAAAAATAATCTTATCTGTTTCTGAATTGCTTTGTTCTTTTTCAGCTTTGTTCTTTGTTCTGGGTTCTGAGCCGCTCTATATAAATGAAGCTCTCTGTTCCTCTTTCACTATAACAGGGAATTTTTTTTAAAAAAACTACTGTATTGCTTTCCACACTTTTGACCAAAGTGGGTTAAATTTACAGGCCCAGAAGTCTACATACCATTTTCATTTTCTGCCAGAATTATTTTCAGAATGACGGGTATTGTGATTCTCCTGCAATGTCCGACTTTACCATTTTGGGGTAGGGACAATAGGAATTGCCGGTGGTGGAGAGGTGGTGGGAGAAAGTGCAGGGATCCCATGGAAAGACTGGAATCGGGGGAAAGTCACACACATCCAGCAATGACCTTGTTACCCCAAAGGTTATTGGTGGTGGCGGCAGCCCCTTCACTGATTTGGGGAGATATTGTGAGTGAGATCTTTAAATATGGACTTGCATAGGGAAGGGATGGTGCAAAAATCCCAAGGGAACACTGGGATGGGGGAAAATGTCACTCTATTACCCCAAGTGTAGTTGGTGGGCTGGACAGGCTTCTGCTCCCCATTTTTTGGGGGGGAGATACAAACACCCCTCAGTCAGGACCTTGTTACCCCAAGGTTTGCTGGTAGGAGTGGGCTTCTGCCCCTCTCCCCACAGATTCTTGGGGTTGGGGATACAAAGAGGATAATACACACAGGACCACATGACGAAAAGATACTTTCTCCAGATTACTGTGATTGGAGTGCCTTGGGGAAATAATTCCCTATGATTAAAATCTAGACCTGACCTGTCTGTCTCCACTTCTCCACTACTTTTGTCTCAGCCTCTGGTTATTTCCCCAATCAGTTTGGTTTTCTTAGGAAAGAGCAACTTCTGTGTGTGTGTGAGAGAGAGCGAGAGCGAGAGAGAGAGAGCGAGAGAGAGAGAGAGCGCAGAAGCCATAGAAGTACTTGGAAGCTGAGGGACTCACCACTATCCACCCCCCCCCACAAAGTTTCCTTCATTTTGTATGGGGGGGGGTAATAATGGATTTAAAGGTAAAGGTAAAGGGCCCCCTGAACATCAGGTCCAGTCGTGTCCGACTCTGGGGTTGCGACACTCATCTCGCTCTATAGGCCGAGGGAGCCGGTGTTTGTCCGCAGACAGCTTCCGGGTCATGTGGCCAGCATGACAAAGCTGCTTCTGGCGAACCAGAGCAGTGCATGGAAATGCCGTTTACCTTCCCACTGTAGCGGTACCTATTTATCTACTTGCACTTTGGTGTGCTTTCAAACTGCTAGGTTGGTAGGAGCTGGGACCGAGCAACGGGAGCTCACCCCATTGCAGGGATTCGAACCGCCGACCTTCTGATCAGCAAGCCCTAGACTCTGTGGTTTAACCCACAGCGCCACCTGGATTTAAGACCCAACTAATCTTCATACTTGGTTGGTATAAAAAATGGACTTGCTTACTGCACAAATGTTGAAGGCAATCAACTCAAGGAAGGCTACAGGGCCGGATGGAAGGGTTTTGAGAGACTGTGCAGATCAATTAGCAGGAGTCTTCACTGGGATTTTAAATTGATCCCTAGCCCAGGCTACTGTTCCATCTTGCCTAAAGTCTTCTATTATTGTCCCAATACCAAAACAAAAAACAAAAAAACCCAATCTGGAGAATCTGAATGACTTTCGTCCAGTAGCACTCACACCCATAATTATGAAGTGCTTTGAAAATCTGGTACGAAATTATGTTATTGCCTGCCTACCAGAGGGATTGGACACATTCCAATTTGCCTATAAAATGAAAAGATCAACAGAGGATGCCTTGGCGATTGCCCTCCATGCTGTTCTTGCACATTTGGAGCAGCGGGGGAGTTATGCCAGACTGCTATTTGTAGATTTCAGCTTGGCATTTGATACCATTCTACCGCGACGTCTGATGTCTAAATTGGGAAATTTGGGGCTCCCGTTATCACTCTGTGGGTGGATACTGGACTTCCTGACAGATCGCTCCCAGAGGGTCTGGTTGGGCCCTTATACCTCTAATATGCTTAGGACTAACACAGGAACACCACAGGGATGTGTGCTTAGTCCGTTCCTTTATACTCTCTACATGCATGATTGTGTCGCTGCTCACCCTAGAAATAGGGTTGTCAAATTTGCAGATGACACAACCGTGATCGGGCTCATTTCTGATAAGGAGGGTGAAACGGACTATAGGGATGAGGTGGAGCGGCTGACAGAGTGGTGCAGAGTTAATAACTTGCTCATAAATACAAAGAAAACAAAGGAGCTTGTGGTGGACTTTAGGAGACAGAAGAACGAGGTCCAGCCACTTTTGATTGATGGAATCTGTTTGGAGAGGGTAACAACGTTTAGTTTTCTAGGCATTGAGCTACAGGAGGATCTGTCCTGGAGTGTTAATACAAGGGGGCTTGTGAAGAAGGCGCAGCAGAGACTGTACTTTTTGAGAATTCTAAGGAAAAACTATCTTCCACAAAAGTTGCTGCTTGCCTTCTATCACTGTGCCATACAGAGCGTGCTCACGTACGGTTTATGTGTGTGGTACGGAAGCTGTACTCAGGATAGAGCAGGGCTGTGCAGAATTATTAAAACAGCAGAGAGCATTATTGGCTGCTCACTCTCCACCTTAGAACAAATCTATACCACCAGGTGCCATAGAAAAGCACTAGACATATCAAGAGATCCAACGCACCCTGGTCACCGTCTCTTCGAGCTCCTGCCATTGGGACGGAGATATAGAACAATGCAGGCAAGAACAAGCCGTCTCAGGAACAGTTTCTTCTCTAGAGCAATTTTGGCCTTAAATGGAAAGTCTGGACTTTGAAGTCATCTCATTTTACTTGTTATATTGCGTCGTATTGCATTGTTTTAATTAGTGTTTTGTAGTAATTTTGGATTATGTGGAATATCTGAGCTTTATCTGAGTGGGTGTGGCAACTGAGTCATTTTGTTGTTCCGGCAAGGGGACAATGACAATAAAGATTATCTTATCTTATTATCTTGTCTTATCTTAAATCCACTGGAGAAAAGTAGTTCTAAAAATCATTCTTCTAAACATATTCTTCAAGGTGTATGTGCCGCTCTCTGCAAGAGTGTTGTCCCCAGGCCCATCCTAGCCATAGAGGCTAGTGGCGCGGAGAACCACGGTGCCGGGCGCTGGAGGGCACTGGAAGGGCGCCAAGTGAGCGCAGGGTTCTGGCGATCTGGCCAGGACTGCGCTCCTTCTCCGAGAACTCCACGCTGCGCCTCCTTCTCGTTTCCCCAGCGCTGGGTTCCGCTCAGTCGAGCTTTGCCACCAGCGCGCGCCCAGCGCCCAAGCAGCTCTTGCTGGTCCCGCGGTGCGCGCGCTGGTGGCGAAGCTTGACTGAGCGGAACCCAGCACTGGGGAAACGAGAAGGAGGCACAGCACGGAGTCCTCGGAGGTGGCCGCTGCTGCTGCCGTGGTCCGCTTGGCACTCCCGGGCCCTTGGAGAGGCGCTGGAGGGGGGCGCTGGAGTGACCTAGCGCCAGGGCGCTGGGTGGGCTTAAGACGGCCCTGGTTGTCCCAGTCATCACTTTGGATGTGACACAGAAGTGTAGAAAGAGGATGCATCATTTTTAGTACTTCCAGATAATGTCCAAAGCAGTTTGCAGAAATGACATTGTGGAATATTCAAACCTTGTTTTTCTTAAGTATGTACAAGGTAGAAAATACATAAACACTGGTTGAACATTTCTCTCTCTCTCTCTCTCTCTCTCTCTCTCTCTCTCTCTCTCTCTCTCTCTCTCTGCATGTGTGTGTGTCCATGGAAGAAGCTGAAGGCAGTTTATTTCCTTTTCTATCCTGGTGTTTTTACAAAAGTATCTCCCCTCCTATTGACAACAATTGCCCATATTATGTAAAGAATACAGTGCTGGCCTGGGGCCTGAGACTCCAGGGTTCAATTCTGCTTTGAGCCATTAAGCGGGGTCTCTGGCACTCAGTGTAACTTATCTCATGAGGGTAAAGGAGTGAGAATATGCACCCTTGAGCTCATTGGAGAAAAAAGTGGTATACTGATGTAAAGTAACAAGTAAGTAAATAATAAACTCAGTTTAAGGTCTTTTGTAGCAGCCTTCATATGAAAAATTTAGTTAGAGACTTCATAACCAAGGACCAATAACCCACTGCCATCAGTTTACAGTACCTTGGGTTACAAACGTTTCAGGTTACAAACGTTTCAGGTTACAAACTCCGCCAACCCAGAAATAGTACCTCGGGTTAAGAACTTTGCTTCAGGATGAGAACAGAAATCGCACATTGACAGCAGCGGGAGGCCCCATTAGCTAAAGTGGTGCTTCAGGTTCAGAACAGTTTCAGGTTAAGAACGGACCTCCGGAATGAATTAAGTTCTTAACCAGATGTACCACTGTAGATGGAATGGTGATTTAGGTCTCTTTCCTTCTTTCTTTCAATATGTACATTTATATGTAACTGTATACAATGGGTATTGCTACTATTACAGTACTGATACTAATATTCTGTTTATATGTATGTACTGGAGTAATGAAGTGACTGGCTAATGTGCATAACAACCAGCCATTGTGCATTTTTCTGTGCCACCTCCAGATGTTTGGGACTACAGTTCCCACCATCCCTGACCACTGGTCCTGTTAGCTAGGGATGATGGGAATTGTAGTCCCAAACGTCTGGAGGGCCGGAGTTTGCCTACGCCTGCTCATAGAGAATGTACACATAATCTGTCCATGAAGAGGGAATTGTGCAGCCTTCCTGGTCGATATTGTTGTTGTTGTTGTCGTTTAGTCGTGTCCGACTCTTCGTGACCCCATGGACCATAGCACGCCAGGCACTCCTGTCTTCCACTGCCTCCCGCATACCGTAACTCTCCAACAAGCCTTGGGGGAAATGCATATCTGTACAACATTTCACACATTCTCTGATCAAGATACATAATCTCCAACAGGCCAGGGGAAATCTGCATATCTCGACAGGATTATGTGCATTCTCCAGGCATTATTAGGATCTTTAGGTTAGCTGGAACAGGAAACTAATGGCTTCTCGTTGCTACAACATATTTACTTGAGATGACTCTATAATTGTATAGAGGTCATAGCTGTTTTCATTTACAGGATTCCCATATATGGGAGCTGGGACTGCAATCCTATACATACCCCACCTGGGGTACTGTGTCCAGTTCTGGGCACCACAATTTAAGAAGGATATTGATGAGCAGGAATGTGTGCAGATGAGATTGACCAAGATGGCCAAGGGTCTGGAAACCAAGCTTTATGAGGGATAGTTGAGGGTGTTGGGCATGTTCAGCCTAGAGAAGAGGAGACTGAGAGAATATAGGATAGCCATCTTCAAATAGCTAAAGGGCTGTCACATGGAGGATGAAGCAAGCTTGTTTTCTCCTGCTTCAGAGGCTAGGGCCTGAACCAATGGTTTTAAGTTACAAGAAAAGAGATTCTGACTAAACAACAGGAATAGCTTTCTGACAGAGCTGTTAGACAGTAGAACAGACTCCCTCAGGAAGTGGTGAATTCTCCTTCCGTGGAGGTGTTCAAGCAGAGGTTGGATGGGCATCTGTCATGTGTGATCTAGTTGAGATTCCTGCATTTCAGGGGGTTGGGTTAGATCAGTGATGTCCAAACTTGGCCCTCCAGCTGTTTTGGGACTACAACTCCCATCATCCCTAGCTAACACGTCCCCGTTGCAGGGATTCGAACCGCCGACCTTCTGATCAGCAAGCTCTAGGCTCTGTGGTTTAACCCACAGCGCCACCTGCGTCCCTATTACTAACTTAGGTCCATTAATATTAGTGCCTGTAAAAATATATCTTAGGCGATGCAGAATAAATAAGAGGAAGGTCATGCTAAGATAACTGACATCAATAGCACGATTATTGACTTTTGACATGCTCTTTGGCATTAAGACAAATGAGGTCTCCATAATTTCAAAAGAAATTTTATTAGTGAAGTTTTATTAGCGAATAGTAATTATCAGGAAGCTTGCTATAAGCATCTTTTCATTATGTGCCAGTGGCAGGTTGGTTGAGGAGCTTTTGAATTTGTGAATCCTATCCTGGTGCATAGTTGGCTAAATTGCTACAAAAGCATCCAGTAAAGGTCGATAGACACAGCCGCCGCCGCCGATACCTGATGGTCTGGACTGTTTATCTGGTGACGGTGTGAAGGGGAAGAGGCATCTAATTACCTAATTGCTGGATTTCTGCACTCTTGCGACCCAGAGCCCTCCTTGTTTATCCTCTTTCGCAGGCAGACTTTCCTTTTGGGGTCCTTTCTGCTATTGTTCAGTATGAATGAATGAATTTATTAATACGGTATCAGACCAGCAACAACACGCACAATATCACAGATCATAAAACATATCAAAAATACAAAAGACAGTGTGAATATAACAAGGATTTAAATATAAAAATTAAAATTACTCATTAGCGTACCCCCTGTAGTTAGCATTTAGGGGTTTGATCATTATGGGATACCACATGCTTCCTGTGATTGATTGCAGACACACAGAATTTGGCTACATTTAACGTAGTCTTGGGATTCTTGTCCTCTAGCAGTAGTTTTAAACTATGGTGTTCGGATTCTTTCATGGACTTTTGCAAAACAGGTGTAATAAAAGTCAAACGTATATCCTCATAAAAACGACAACGTAATAGTACATGTGAAGCAGTTTCTACTTCCATCGAGCCACAAGGGCAGACCCGTGCTGGATATGGTTTACCCTCAAATCTGCCTGGTAGTAAGGCAGAAGGGAGAACATTAAATCTGACGAGGGTAAAAGACCGTCTGTATTTGGGTATCTGAAGACCTGACAGATAGTTAGCTGGAGAGAAACCTCTCCTGTAGTCCCTTATTGCTGAATGTTTGATCATTTCGCTCATGTGGCATTGTAATTCTACGTCCCAGATACGCTGGCGAATTATAGTCCTGGCTCTCTCGTATATATTGTTCAGTATGGAACACTGTCATTTGGAAAAGCCGAATGACCTTCTCAATTCCCAATTACTTTCTCTACGGAGATGTGCTTTAGCATTTCCCCACTTGGCAACAGCAAAGCTACTATATGGTACGTTCCCAGAATGAATAGGCAGGCACTAGAGCATTAAAAAAAACCCTGCAGTGATTGTAGCTGAACTGAGAGGAAGAGAGTCCGCCTCCCCATCTCTCCCCTTCCAAATGCTACCATTCAGATCTGCACAGGCTGTGCAGTCAACATCATGTCTGCCAACAACAGCAGCAGAGGTAAGAGAGAACGTAGCAAAGGAGATTGTGGTAGCAGCAACGCCAGAATGAGTGTAGGAATCATTCTCAGAAAAAGCCCTGCCTGAGTTTGATGCTGCTTTCCAGTTGGATGCGATGTGCATTTGTGTCTTTTGCGCATTTGGAGAGGGATGAGTGCTGTCATCCATGCTTAAGGAGAGTGGGGAGGCACCGGAATGAAAATGTGCAGAAGGAGTAAGGGATGGGAAGTGCCGTAGAGCCTGAAACTCGAGCATCTCTTTATGCCAAATGCAAAAGTATGAAATGCAGCTGTACTTCTGTGCTTTGACATTTGGGGGGTGGGGTGGGGAGAACCTCCCATTGTTAATGATGACTTGTAGTTAGATAAAGGGCCAGCTGCTCGTGAAATGAAGCCTTTAATAAATCCAGAGACTTAGTGGTCAAGAGCAAGGCAGCACTTCTGTTGTTGGCTTCTAACACCATTTGCTGGTGGAGAGATCCAGTGGTGATCTTAATAGAGCTGCTTTCTCTCTCTCTCTCTTTGCAGCTGTCCGTCCAAAGCTCAAGAAATTGAAGAGCTTGAATGTGGAAGTGGGAGCAAAAGTTTCTATGAAATGCGAGGCGAGTGCTGGAAATCCCCAGCCATCCTACAAATGGTTCAAAGATGGCAGAGAGCTGAAAAAGAGCAAAGATATCCGCATAAAGTATGGGAATGGAAAGTAAGTACAAAACTGCTTCTTTACACCCTAAAAAATGAAAAAGATTGAATGAGTTGTTCATATAAATGTCATCTTACACCTCCATTATTATTATTATTATTATTTTGGGGGGGACCTGGGTTAGCTAGAGGATTTCTAAATAGTAGTGATTAGGCTGAAATCTTCCTGCATGTGACATCAAAGCCCTTTCTCACACGGCCCAGTCCTAGACAGCTACTGTTACTTTGCATAGCTGCCAAGTTATCCCTTTTTAAAGGGATTTTCCCTTATGCTGAATAGGCTTCCTTGCGAGAAAAGGGAAAACTTGGCAGCTATGGTTACTTTGGTGAAAGAAATGCATTCATAACATGCTCAGACATGCTTGTTCTTATTAATGTCAGTGTTTTAGGGCTCAGATTCAGCGTTTGTAGCATTCTAGAGCTCAAAGAAAGTCTTTCTCCAAGTTTAACCTGTTGCTACATCTTGAGAAATACCAGTCTTCCTATAGTTTGCTACATTAAAAAGGTAAAGGGACCTGACCATTAGGTCCAGTCATGACCGACTCTGGGGTTGCGCGCTCATCTCGCATTATTGGCCAAGGGAGCCGGCGTATGGCTTCCAAGTCATGTGGCCAGCATGACAAAGCCGCTTCTGGCAAACCAGAGCAGCACATGGAAACGCCGTTTACCTTCCCGCTGTAGCGGTTCCTATTTATCTACTTGCATTTTGACGTGCTTTCGAACTGCTAGGTTGGCAGGAGCTGGGACCGAGCAACGGGAGCTCACCCCGTCACAGGGATTCGAACCGCCGACCTTCTGATCAGCAAGCCCTAGGCTCAGTGGTTTAACCACAGCGCCACCTGGGTCCCTAGTTTGCTACATTATGGAAGTTCTAAAGCAAGAAAGGTCAACTAAGGGAAATATTTTTAATCACATCCCTTAGAAGTGGTGATTAAGCTGCAAGGAAGATGGCATAAATTGTTCATTAGAACAAAACTGAACTGTAAGTCTGACATTTGCTCCTGGTGTTTAACAATAGCCTTTCTCAAAGCATGGTAAGGCCATCTGATATTAGCAAAACTTTGTGCGGTGTGTCAGTTTGGGGACAAAAATAGGGAAGAGGAGCCAGCTCCATACATACAAATACATCTTCCTTGATATTGTTTTTGATGTGTCTGGCCCTTGACCAATTATAGAATCAGAACTGTAGAGTTTGAATGGACCCTGATGGTCACCGGGTTCAACTCCCTGCAATGAAGGAATCTCAACTAAAACATCCCTGAGAGATGGCTATCCAACCTCCGCTTAAAAACCTCCAAGGAAGGAGAGTCCACCGCCTCCCAAGGGAGACCATTCCACTGTCAAGCAGTTCTTAATGTCAGAAAGTTTTTCCTATAAAAAAAGAAAAAGAAAAAAAGAGAGTTTTTCCTGATGTTTAGTCAGAATCTCCTTTCTTGTAACTTGAAGCCATTGGTTCGAGTCCTATCCTCCAGAGCAGGAGAAAACAAGCTTGCTCCATCTTCCATGTGACAACCCTTGAGATACTTTTAAGATGGCTATTTTGTGTCCACTCACGCTTCTCTTTTCCAGACCCTTGATCATCTTGGTTGCCTTCCTCTGCATACGTTGCAGCTTGTCAATATTCTTCTTAAATTGTGGTGCCCAGAACTGAACACAGTACTCCAGGTGTGGTCTGATCATGGGCGTAGCCAGATTTTTGTTGGGGGAGAGGCCTTTTGTTGTGGGGGGCAGAACTTCAGTTTGTTATGTATTTTTATTGAATGGGGGGGCAACTGTCCCTCCCTGCCCCCCTGGCTACGCCCATGGGTCTGACCAAGGCAGAATAGAGTAGTACTGTTACATCCCTTGATCTGGACACTATACTTCTGTTGATGCAGCCTAGAATAGCGTTGACTTTTTTTGATGCTGCATCACACTGTTGACTCATGTTAAGCTTGTGGTCCACTAAGACCCCTAGACGTTTTTCACATGTACTGCTGGTAAGCCAGGTGTTCCCCATCCTATAATGTGCATCTGGTTCTTCCTGCCTAAGTGCAGAACCTTGCATTTGTCCCTGTTGAAATTCATTTTGTTAGCTTGCACCCAATTTTCCAACCTCTTAAGGTCATTTTGAATCCCAATTCTGTCTTGGTGCTCTTTATACCAATATTCCCCACAAACATGGACCACATGTCACCAGGAATATTATTTCCTGACGATACCACAGTATATCTAGTTACCACTCTATTACCTGATACACATTCACAGTTACTTCTGCTTTTAGGAACACATGCTGTGGGCACTTGCATGACGACTCCACAGTAGAATCATAGAATCATAGAGTTGGAAGAGACCACAAGGGCCATCCAGTCCAACCCCCTGCCAAGCAGGAAACACCATCAAAGCATTCCTGACAGATGGCTGTTAAAGACCTCCAAAGAAGGAGACCCCACCACACTCCTTGGCAGCAAATCCCACTGTCAAACAGCTCTTGCTGTCAGGAAGTTCTTCCTAATGTTTAGGTGGAATCTTCTTTCTTGTAGTTTGAATCCATTGCTCCGTGTCTGCTTCTCTGGAGCAACAGAAAACAACCTTTCACCCTTTTCTATATGACATCATTTTATATATTTGAACATGGCTATCATATCACCCCTTAACCTTCTCTTCTCCAGGCTAAACATACCCAGTAAGCTAACGTTTTCATGGTTGACTTAAAACAATGGATTCTTAGCTCCTGTCCTCAAAAGCCTCTCTTCTGCTTGAGTTACAGTGACAACATTTTTAATGGGAAGCACTTGAGAAGTTCCATCAGGAGTTCAGCTACTTTCAGCCCGACTGGGCCTAAAATACTGCACACAATAGGTGCACCTTTTGGTCAGTGCTGTTCAATGGATATGTGTGCACCACCTTGTGTCTGAAACCTATTGACCACTAGACATAGATTTCTTCCTTCTGGCTTCTACCCAAAGCATACCACAAAACCCTTAGTCTCTACAGCCAAGCCCTAAAATACAACCGAATCTGTTATTACTTGTCAAAGAGAGACTCACAACCTATGGATTTACACCGGGCATTTATTAGACCCAGCAAATGAAGTGTGGAAGCAGGACCAATGGCCCAGCAATAACCTACTACTACTAGAAAGAAGAGAAAGTTACAAAACACCACTTGTCACCTATAGCTCCCAGCTAAAGTATCATTAGTTACCTGTTCTAGAAAGTGGTGCTTCATTCTCACAGACTTTGGGTGACAGGCCTGATCTTACCTACAGCCACCTCCCCCAACCTCCAGCAAGAGCAGGCTTCATAATGGAGAAACAGAAGGTCCTCCTACAGGAAAACCAGAAACCATCATTTCTACCCAAGCACACTATTACAAGACCTAATCATGTCAGCCTCGAGATTCATTCATCTGCTCATCTTCACCTGTCTTTCTGCATTCTGCGTAGGACAAACTGGTTAAGCATAAAATAACAAATAAACACAGATTTCACATAAAAAGCAGCAATACTCAGAAACAAAAAGGAAAACATTTCAACCTATCAGGACACTCTGGAACTGGGCTTAAGGCTGTGATTCTTGAACAAAGGAACTTCAAAGGAAAGCTACAGTATTAGAGCTTATCAAGAAATTCAGTTCTATTATCTGTGTCATTAATAGGGATCACACTACAGGGGCTAATTAGCTGACCAAGGTTACCCCGAAGATACTTTTGCCAATCTTCTTTTTTTGGTGATCACTCGTAGCCGAGTAAGATTGTCTTTCATAAACACGGTTTTAACAATGAGTCCATAAGTGACTGTGGAGCATAGCTGCCAAGTTATCCCTTTTTTTCAGGGATTTTCCATTATGCTGAATAGGCTTCCTCGCGAGAAAAGGGAAAACTTGGCAGCTATGCTGTGGAGGCCAAATCTGGATCCACACATCCTTCCACAGTGTGGACATTGGTTTCCGGGTGGGAGTTGATCACGGTGTGGATTTGCCAAGCGTGCCTTCCTCTTAGCATGTTTCTCCCTTACGTCCTGAGTTCGAGTGTCTTCAAAGCCCATGACACCTTTGGTAAAGGCTGTTCTCCAACTGGAGCACTCACAGGCCAGTGTTTCCCAGTTGCCAGTGTTTATACTACATTTTTTTAGATTTGCCTTGAGACAGTTTTTAAACCTCTTTTGTTGACCACCAGCATTACACTTTCCATTTTTAAGTTCAGAATAGCGTGGTTGCTTTGGAAGACGATCATCAGGCATCCGCACAACATGACCAGTCCAACGAAGTTGATGTTTTGTCAATATCACACTGTGAATGGTCACTGTCATTATTTTTACATTTACACTTTTGCATTTCATTTCAAGGCTAACTCTCTCTCTCTCTCTCTCCACCCAGCATTCCATACACCCAGTAAAGTTAACTCGGGTCTGTAAAAACTTATACCACAATAAATTGGTCAGACTTTAAGGTGTCACAAGTCTCTTTGTTGTTTATGATATATTCTGGATTGTAGATTTCATCCTGCACTTGATAGCTACATTCATTCAGTTGAAGAAAACAAGATACGTAATTGGATGTGACCCTGAAACTATCAATAATAATTCTGCATCCAATACCTTAATTAATTCAGACAGTTCATATGGTTAGCTTGTCCTGGAATTTGTTCCAAACCATTGCAGATAAAACATTTGCAGGGAAACCAAAATGCTTGTTTACAAAGCTATTGTACTACCAACTTAACTGTGTGCTTGTGGAACATGGATCACTTATAAACTCCATCTCCAACTCCTCAAAAGATTCCATCAACGGTGTCTCTGAATTTTTTTTTGCATATCACTTGGGAAGACAGGCAAACTAATGTCTGTATCATCTTCCAAAGCAACTACTTTATTCCCAACTTAAGAATGGAAAGCGTAATGCCAGTGAACAACAAGCTTAAAGATGAAGAAGTGTGCATGCACATGGAAGCTCATACCAATGACAAACTTAGTTGGTCTCTAAGGTGCTACTGGAAGGAATTTTTTTATTTTGTTTCTTAAAAATAGTAGTACAGTATAAACACCAACAACTGGGAAACACTGGCCTATGAGCACTCCAATTGGAGAATAGCCTCTACCAAAGGCGTCATGGACTTTGAAGAAGAAAGGAACTCAGGGCGAAAGGGAGAAATGAGCTAAGAGGAAGGCACATTTGGCAAACCCTCACTATGATCAACTCCCGCCTGGAAACCTATGTCCCCACTGTGCAAGGATGTGTGGATCCAGAATTGGCCTCCACAGTCACTTACGGACACACCGTTAAGACGGTGTTCATGGAAGACAATCTTATTCAGCTACGAGAAGAAGATGTGGGCTCTCAGACATTCATACAAAGTATCTTGAAGTTTCTTGGGTTTTATGAAATCTGGCTTTTGCTTAACACACTGTTCCACTTTCCCACTCAAAGTGAAATTGGGGCTTGAAGTATGCAGCAGCCCAAACATGCTCTGCTAATTGGATTACCAATGCTCTCCTGCTCTCTTCCCTTACACATAACCCCCCACCCCCACCCCAATCATGAAAAATGCAGTCTGTGCTTTGGTTGCTGTCTCACAGTGTTGCCTTTCTGTAATGTCTCACTATACCTTGAATATCATATGCTGGGATCAAACAACAGGGGTAATCTGCCACCATCATGTCCTGACTGTGTGGCTTCCAGGGGTACAGGTATTCTGCAAACAGAACGCTGAACTGGGTGGATATTTCTAGTCTAGCAGACTTTTTAAAAGCAACACAGTTTTTGTCAACCAAAATTATGTACTAACTAGAATAGTGTCAGTCATGCAATTTAGGCCATTGCCTATTACAAATGCTTGCCTGAAGTTTTGTTAACTGAAAACTTAAAATAGTGGTTTTTAAGGCCAGTAATAGTGACATTTTAAGGCCAGTTTGTGGCAAATGCCACATGTTATTTAAGGATCGTGTGCTTTCATATTGAGCAGCCTTCTCTGTTTCCCATTCCTCAAGCCAAATGAGTTTAACATCCCCTCCAGTAATGATGAGCCGTAATGGAAGTGAGTACAGTGTGCTTCAGAAAGTAGCAATTACCTGTTTGTCAAATCTTCTACTTTCCCATCAATTTACCACTTGCACAGCTTCCTGGCGCCACTGGGCAAGGGAGTTGTTCTTTTCAATGAATGTTTGCCAGAGTAGAGGGGAAAACTCCTTACTTGTGAGCTGCATGTTCTGTCACTAATTAGCAGCAGGCAGAGGCAAGTCTGTCTTTCTCAGAACAGAAGGAGATTTGGGGAGGAAGATATTTTCTTCCGCTCAGTTTAGCAGGAATTATTATATTGTTGCATTATTGCTCAAATCTTTTGCCATCTTATTCACATTGTAACTCTTTTGCTATCTTATTCACATTGCAATTAGCAGAATGCAATGTGAATAAGGTAGCAAAAGAGTTGAGCAATAATGCAATAACTTAATAACTCCTCTGTCCTTGAGTACCAGCATAGTTTTAATGATTAGTACAGCAAGAAAGGAATCCTTACTATCTGAACCCGACTTTAGCAAATTTGAGTTATATACATTCACTGTATGCCCTCCCTAGAAACCTCATGCCAGTTGAACCAGGACTCCCTCTTAACCACAGTAATTATTAGAGATTTGTTCTGTACACAGTTAACAAATCTGATTGTTTTCATTTTAATCTGATGGTTTTCATTTTAACTGTCATTTTTTTCGGAGGTGAATTGGCAGTTCTTTAATTTTTCATCCATATTTAGTTCATTCCTTTGTTTTTTTCATTGACTCCAATGGGATACCCAGCCAGTCTCCTGACATCTGTGCCTTGGGTGTTTTTCATCCAAATTGTTATTGTAGAACTGCAACTAATCAAAGAAGGGGCATTGAGTTTCGATGGATGCATTGTCTCAGGGCATTGCAATTCTCTTCATGGTTGTGTCCCAGATTATTCCCATTTCTCTTCCTACCTAGCTAACCCCACCCACTTTGATCAGTCACTTTTTCTTTCTCTCTCATACCCCCAACCCTTATCCATTCATACCCTCCTCGTGTTCTTTTGGTTGTTTGCTGAGGACTGGCAATTGTTTCCCCTTCCTTATGGCACAGTCCACTAGCATTAAAGAGGTGGTAAGGTCTACTAACTTCCCCAGTTGCCCTGTTGAGTCACAGTGACATTTGGACCACTGGGATGAGGGACACAGTGACTGTTCCCTTCCTTCAGTTATGTAAAATTCACCAGGTGTTAAAGGTCAGCCAAAAACAACAACCAAAACAGAAGTAATATTTATGAAACAGAAATGTTCTGAAATCTATAGGCAAATTGCTGTAAAGCATTATTAGGGATAGAAATGTCAAGCATGTAGAACAGCAGGACTTGTGAAAAATCAGCATGGTTTCTGCAAAGAGGAGTCAGTAATGTTTTTGAATGCTTGGTGGGAACACAATTTGACAAACATTATATACTTAACTGTAGAACTCAGGTGGCGCTGTGGTTAAACCACTGAGCCTAGGGCTTGCTGATCAGAAGGTTGGTGGTTCGAATCCCTGTGACGGGGTGAGCTCCCGTTGCTCGGTCCCAGCTCCTGCCCACCTACGGTAGCAGTTCGAAAGCACGTCAAAATGCAAGTAGATAAATAGGAACCGCTACAGCGGGAAGGTAAACGGCGTTTCCATGTGCTGCTCTGGTTTGCCAGAAGTGGCTTTGTCATGCTGGCCACATGACCTGGGAGCTATATGCCGGCTCCCTCAGCCAATAATGCGAGATGAGCGCGCAACCCCAGAGTTGGTCACGACTGGACCTAATGGTCAGGGGTCCCTTTACCTTTTATATACTTAACTATCTACATGTTTTGACCATTTATTTTCTATTAAAAGTTCTTATGAATTGTTGGGATAGCTCTTGTTTTTGTTTTCTGACCATATTCGTAATAGAGGGAAATAAGCAGTGGAGTTTCCCAAGGGTCTTTCTGGGAGCTGGTTCTGTATAGCAGGTTCAGCTTACATCTTACCACCAGGACCTGTGGTACCAGACCTGCAGTCAGTCACTTGGAAGACCAAAAGTCAGAGAAGTAGCTCAGGTAGACCAGAAAGGTGAGGTCCAACCAGAGAGGCCAGAGGCAAGAATATACTCAGGTCAGCTAAAAGTCAAGGTCCAGAGCAGTGAACAGAAATTAGTGCCCTCCAGAAGCTACTGTTGTGGAGTTTTCCAAATTTGGTACCACATTCACAAGTTTGTAAATACATCAAATCCCAGAGTCCTAGTCAGGCCTTAGGTTTACTTGCTTTCAGAGAATGCACTGAGAGGGAGTAGGGCCATAGAGTGCTGGCTCCACTTCTGACCTCTGTGCACTCAGCATTCTCAAGTGGGATTTTGTGTTTACCGGTAGTTGCATGCTTAAAATCCCCTTCAAACATGCATGCTGAGTGCATGAAGGCTGGCAGTGCAGCCAGCAACAATGGGGATGATGGCAGGTGGGAGAGGTATATATGACCCATTCTGTGAATGCAAATAGACCTAAGGACATCATCAACAGGTATGTTGTATAGAATTCTGATTCCAGAATTTGAAGTGCCCTGATGTCTCTGTTCACAGCTTAGTGCCTTTCTCTGCTCTGTGTCGCACTGCTCGATGATCTCCGGTGGGCTAGGGACAAAGGTGAGAGCTGTTTCCTAGTTCTGCTGGATCTCTCAGTGGCTTTTGACACCATCGACAATAACATCCTTCTGGACCGTCTAGAGGGGCTGGGAGCTGGGGGCACTGTCATACAGTGGTTCCGCTCCTTCCTCCTGTACCGTGTTCAGAAAGTGGTGGTGGGGGATGAGTGTTCAGACCCCTGGGCTCTCACTTGTGGGGTGCCTCAGGGCTCTGTCCTCTCCCCCATGGTTTTTAACATCTACATGCAGCCGCTGGGAGAGATCATCAGGAGGTTTGGGCTGGGTGTTCATCAGTATGCAGATGATACCCAGCTCTACCTCTCCTTCAAATCAGAACCAGTGAAGGTCCTGTGTGAGTGTCTGGAGGCGGTTGGAGGTTGGATGGCGGCTAACAGATTGAGGTTGAATCCTGACAAGACAGAAGTACTGTTTTTGGGGGACAGGAGGCAGGCAGGTGTGGGGGACTCCCTGGTCCTGAACGGGGTAACTGTGCCTCTGAAGGACCAGGTGTGCAGCCTGGGAGTAATTTTGGACTCACAGCTGTCCATGGAGGTGCAGGTTAATTCTGTGTCCAGGGCAGCTGTTTATCAGCTCCATCTGGTACACAGGCTGAGACCCTACCTGCCTGCAGACTGTCTCGCCAGAGTGGTGCATGCTCTAGTTATCTCTTGCTTGGACTACTGCAATGCGCTCTATGTGGGGCTACTTTTGAAGGTGACCTGGAAACTACAATTAATTCAGAATGTGGCAGCTAGAATGGTGACTGGGAGCAGCCGGTCTTGAAAGTATACCGGAAGGAGCGCCTCCACCTCCATTGTTCTGCCTGGACACTGAGGCCCAGTGCCGAGGGCCTTCTGGCGGTTTCCTCACTGCGAGAAGCCAAGTTGCAGGGAACCAGGCAGAGGGCCTTCTTGGTAGTGGCACCCGCCCTGTGGAACGCTCTCCCACCAGATGTCAAAGAGAAAAACAACTACCAGACTTTTAGAGGACATCTGAAAGCAGCCCTGCTTAGGGAAGCTTTTAATGTTTAATAAATTATTGTATTTTAATATTTCCGTTGGAAGCCGCCCAGAGTGGCTGGGGAAACCCAGCCAGAAGGGCGGGGTATAAATAAATAATAATTATTATTATGTGTCTCACTCCTATTTGTTTGTTTGTTTACTTTGCAGAAAAAATTCCAGATTGCAATTCAATAAAGTGAAAGTAGAAGATGCAGGTGAATACAGTTGTGAAGCAGAGAATGTGCTCGGCAGAGACACCGTCAGAGGCAATCTGAATGTGAAAAGTGGTAAGTTACAGAGTTTAGCCAAAATGATCTATTTAGTTTAGGTTTTGCTGTTGCTATTGTTGAAGGGGAAACATTTGAAATTCCCCTTGATATTTTATTCCCTGAAGCTCATTAGACCTGGGAACAAGAGAGAAGCACCGTCTCTGAGCATCTCTGAGCCTGACCAGATCTGTGAAGCTTCCCAGCCTAACTGAGCTAAATTCCAGTGACTGCTCTCAGTTCCAACTAGACCTGGATACAGTCACATAGTGCCCTGGACTTGGATAAAAACCGAGAAACACTTTTGATCTCCATTTAATTTTTATTAGCTGTTTGATGCAGCTTTTGACTTGAAAATCCAAACTGAAAAAAGTTCTGCCCAGTCCTAGTTCTAAGGTTTCTGTTCCTTTGCACCTGCTTGGTTGTTGCCTCTAATTCCTTCTTCATATAGAGGGGGACATAAGAAGATCCTGGCTGCTGGATCAGGCCGAAGGCCCAACTAGTTGAGCCTCCTGCTCTCACCCTGGCCAGTCAGATGCCCAGGGAAGGGCCACCAGCAGAGCCTGAGGGCAACTGGACTTTCCTCACTTGGGATTCCCAGCAGCTGGCATTCAGAAGCATGCTGCCTTTGACACTGGGAGGTAGAACACAGCCGTTGAGGCTAGCAGCCACGGATAACCTGATCTGCCATGAATTTGTCCAGTCCTCTTTAAAGTTAAAGTAACCCAAGTTGGTGACCATCATTACCTGCTCTGTATGAGGGAAAGTTCCTCCATCCCCTTGATCTTTTTGGTTGCATTTTATGAATCTTTTGAGGTGAGGTGACCAGAACTGTACACAGCATTCCAAATGTGGTTGCATCCTAGATTTGAATAACAGCACAATGATGTTGCCAGTTTTATTTTTTTAGTTGTTGATTTCTAGTATGGAATCCACCTTTTTCTCAACTGCCACACACTGAGTCAAAGTCTTCACTGCGACCCCCAAAGTCTTGTTCCTGGTCAGCCACCGCCAGTGCAGACCCCATGAGCAAATATGTGAAATTAAGGGGTTTCTCCCTTCCTTAATGTGCATCACTTTACACTTGCTTATATTGCAAGCTTATATTGAATTGCATTTTACATTTTATTGTCCATTCAAAATAACTTTTTGCTTTAACCACCCTGAAGAATTTGGTATCATCTGTAAACGTAGCTACCCTATGGCTTATCGCTGTCTCTACATCACTTATGAGCAAGTAAAAAAAATCAGGTTCCAGTATCAACTGGGGGGGGTCTCCACTTTCTACGCCCTTCTATTAGGAGAACTGTCCTCTTATTCTGTGCATCCCATTTCTTAGCCAGTTACTGATCTACAAGAGAACTTCTCCTCTTACTCCACTGTTAGAAGGATTGGGTGCCACCCCCAATCTCTGCTGAGCGGTAGCAAGATTCTAGGGTTTCCAAGTGCTCATCCAGAGTTTGTGCTCTTTTGGAGAGTTGAAGATGCTGTGGGGACTGTCATAGCTTTAAGCAATATGTTTTATTCACCTATTTGCACCTTCAGTCTGCATGGAGGGAGTCCAGATCTTACAGCATGGTCCTCTCAAGCAGGGCTTGCTCCCCCTAGCAGTGCAACCCTGGAGTCAAAGTAATCTCCCCCAGCCAGTCTTCAGCCAGCTTGCCCAAGATGGATCTCTCCCTTTGTTCTCTTCTTCTTCCCACCACACCTTGCTAAATACTCTCTTTTCCTGTCATCTCTCTCATACCTCATCAACCTTAGCAACTTCTGCCTGCCCAGGCCCAGGATTCTTCTTAGATGGTCCATCAATGCTTTTCGCCATGTTATTGCCTCTATCCCAGGTGAGGCCCTGTCTTGGAAAGGAAGCTTAGCCTGCATTTTTCCACTGGCCTTCAGTATTCCAAATAATCAATATCCTACCATTTGTTAATTTTTAGGTGGGTCCCCCTAAATCTATGACACCATGACTGCTAAGCTTATACAGGAGTCTTTTGTGGGGTACTTAGTCATAAGACTTTTGAAAATCTAAATACACAATGTCAACTGGATCACCTCTGTCTATATGCTTGCTGACACTCACAGGTCTCCAAAGATACATACATTAAAGGCACCTTATACTGCTTTAACAGTTATGACTTCTCTCAATAATCCTCAGAACTGTAGGTTGCTAATGGAATTGTAGGGGTCTCTTAACATCTATTAGCACAGTTCCATGATTCTTTGGGAGAAGCCATGACTATTAAAGTGATATAAGAGTGCTTTAAATGTATGGTGTGGATGTATCTTTAACAAGGTTTTCTATCAGTTTTCCAGGAACAGACATTAAGAACTGAATTTTGCAGGTTCCCGCCCCCAGATCCTCCTTTTAAAGTTGATCTTACATTGGTCACTTTCAAGTCCTCAGCTGATCTTTTAGGGACAAGTTACGTGTTTTTATTAGAAGACCAGCAATTTAACATTTGAGTTGTTTAAGGACTCTCAAGTGGAGACTTAAGATTACATTAAAATGAAGCCTGAATCAGTTTTAAAGCAGGAAACTGGGGGGAGGGGCTCTTTTTCCAACATGACATGCTTTCCGTAGAAAAAAGAAGACACAAGCAAATAAGAAAGGAAGATTTATATTTACATTTTGCGCTAGTGAAATTCCAAAACATTTTTGGCTATACAGCGATTGTATAAGTTACAGGTAGGTAGCCGTGTTGGTCTGCTGTAGTCAAAACAAAATTTAAAAAAATCCTTCCAGTAGCACCTTAGAGACCAACTAAGTTTGTCATTGGTATGAGCTTTCGTGTGCATGCACACTTCTTCAGATACACTGAAACAGACCCTTATATATAGTGAGATGGTGGGGAGGGGTATTACTCAGAAGGGTGGTGGGAATGGGTGATTGGCTGATAACAACTGCAATTGCTCTTACAGGAAAAAGCAAGGGGTGAGATGGATAAAAATGTATAATGAGATAAGAATCCAATGTCTCTATTCAGACCAGGTCTCTCCATAGTTTTAAGTTTGGTAATAAGTTGCAATTCAGCAACTTCTCTTTCCAGTCTATTTCTGAAATTCTTTTGTAATAAGACAACTACTTTGAGATCTTGTATAGAATGTCCTGGGAGATTGAAGTGTCCTCCTACTGGTTTCTCTGTCTTGTGATTCCTGATGTCAGGTTTATGTCCATGTATCCTTTGGCGTAGGGTTTGGCCTGTTTGTCCAATATAGAGAGCTGAAGGGCACTGTTGGCATTTGATGGCATACACAATGTTAGAAGATGAGCAAACACCATTACTGGCCCCAACAACATCAAACACCACCTCAGGACTATTGAATTGCTCATCTTCTAACATTGTGTATGGTCTCTAAGGTGCTACTGGAAGGATTTTTTAAATAGTGATTGTATAAGTTGAACTTATGTTGGGGGCCAAGCGCCACCATCCTCTTCATGAAGGCATCAAACAATTCTCAGACTTCATGACCCCTAGCCCTAATCCTGGGGTGCGGTGAGTTAGTACAACGGACTGTTAACCAGAAGGTTGATCGTTCGAGCCCACCCAGAGACAGCTGTGGACAGGATTCCTGCCTTGCAGGGGGTTGGACAAGATGACCGTTGGGTCCCTTCCAACTTTATAGTTCCATGATTGGGTCCCTTCAACTTTACAGTTCAATGATTCTCTGAGTCCGAGATCTAGCTGTGGCAGCACCAGCATGCGCAAGTGCTGTATTGCTCTCTCCCCTTTTCTGCAGCCCCCTTTGAGCACACACCCCGTGTGGATATATATTATGAGATCGTTAAGATGAATCCAATCTTAAGAGCAAGCCTCTCAGCTTGTTCAGTTAGACTTCATGCTGTTTGAGATAATTAGCAAAGATTTGAGTCCAGGACACTTCCTTGCAGTACATATAAGATTTAATAGCTCTGCCATACATTTGGAGATCCCTGTTCATGCAGAGGGAGAAGAGACAGCCTAATTTATTGATGTCAGCCGCCCTGAGCCCGGTTTTCACTGGGGAGGGCGGGGGTACAAATAAAATTATTATTATTATTATTATTATTATTATTATTATTATTATTATTATTCCTTTGGTGTAGGATCTCCAACTGAGTTCTATGAGGCTTACTCCCTGGTATGTGTGATTAGGAACGGAGACAGCATCAGATAATGGATCCTAATAATTATAATATTAAGAAGTCTGTGAGAAAAGTGGACTGGTGTTAGGACATGTTTGGGTAAAGTTTTTCATCAGCGTTCCTGTCCAATTTTATTCATCTCATATATATTTTTTAAAAATAAACATAATTTTATTAATCTAGATTTTCAAGTTAGCCTACAAAAGAGAACCATAAGACAAATATAAAACAGATCAAAAACATCTCTCTTTTTTAAAAGAGGGAGTAGGTGAGAGACACAGAGAGAGGGACAGAGCAAAGAAGCTGGCTTGGAATGGTTCGCCCCCTCACACAAACATTCCCAGCAGGCCTTACATTTTAAATCTTTCCTGGTGTTGGAAGTAAAGCTGATTACTCAGAAGTAAGTCCAATGGATGTTTCCCCTTAGCAGGTGTCCTTTGGGTCACAGGCTAGGGGGCAGGAAAAACTATTTGCCTTTATAAGCCCCTTTTACTGTCTTAACTGTACCTCAGTAGTTTTGGTGAAGCTGGATTTTACCACAGATCTCCGTGCTAAGCACATTGCCTGGTTTTAGTTTTGCCACGCATTCTTTGACCTACTGTACTTCCTTTGGCAACTTCCAACATCTTATTTATGTTCACTGTATATTGAAATATACAGTCTGTCGTTTTTCCTCAGGCACCTTTAAGTCTTTTATGGCTTATTGCCTGCCAGAGAGTACATTATATGGGACCACTTTTAACCTCAAACATTTACAACTTCATAAACTAAAATATACATTCTGGTTGACTCCTCAACATCTCACTGGAATGTTAAAAAAATCTAATTATCCATCTTTATCTCCTTATTTGAATAAGAAAGTCTTGGGTGGTTCTGTTGTCTATTTTTCCTGATGCCATCAAGAAGATGTATAACTGCACCCATATGTCATGGTGGGTCTAAAAGGACTTCACACAGAGCACACCTGCGTGACCAAGTGACACTTTGACTTTAGCCTGTCATGGGTGACAATACAACTTATGTACCATAGCTGCCAAGTAGCCTGTATTCCCCGGGAAACCCCCCGTTTTTCCAGCTGTTCCCAGCCAAAGGAACGGATTTTTTTGTTTTTTCCCGGTTGGCTGCAGCACGACTTCTGGTGCGGCGGCCATTTTGGAACTGGGCACAGCAGCATCAAAAGTCACTTCTGAGCATGCTCCACCCAGTTCCAAAATGGCGGCAGCGCTACTTCCGGTCTGCTACTTCCGGTCCGGTCCCTTATTTCTCGGGCTGGAACTTGGCAGGTATGTTATGTACACTATCATTATTGCAGTGCTATCGGGAACATGTTTGTTAGTTTATTCACTCTCTTGGAACGAGGTAGAATGAACAGTGTTACAGTCAGTATAATTGTCTGTGATGGGTAGATGTTACTGTTGGGGCTTAGTGGTCAAATTCTTGCATTGTGTTCTTCCACCTCCACACAATGACTTCTGCCTCCCAACCCATATATTTTTAAGAGTGTGAGT
The DNA here is from genome assembly GCF_963506605.1 of Zootoca vivipara. Lineage (NCBI taxonomy): Eukaryota > Metazoa > Chordata > Lepidosauria > Squamata > Lacertidae > Zootoca > Zootoca vivipara. The sequence goes on from NC_083283.1 coordinate 84,616,159, forward strand.
CTGTGGCGGCTGTGTGATACATGCTGCACCCCTTTGTATTTATCACTCAGTGTCTTGAATACCCTACAAGCAAAGTAGTTGCAGAGATGAGGGAATTAGACATGCATGATCGAAACATTCACAAAAAGTGATGGGCACTCAAGATTGCTTCTCTGGGGCATCAGTGGTCAACATAGGGCTCTCCAGATGTTGTTGGATACCAGCTCCCATCATCTCCAACCAACATGGCCATTGGTCAGGGACGGCACCTACCCAGGGCAATATAATCCTTCTTGAGACTCCCTAGGGCGAGTATGCTAGCGTCAGATGGTGCCAACCCAGGGACAGAGCCTTATTAGTGTTGGCATTCTCACTGTGGAATGTGGTAATGTTAGGGATGTGGATTAGGATATATTATTAGATAGATCCTATCCAAGCTTGTGTTAGCAAGCTTCCAATATCAGCAGAGTGACATTCCCCTTTTGTGCGCAGCAAAACGTGAGCGTTAGGCTTGCCAGAACCTCTAGAACAATATTATACTTCAATATTATACTTCAATATTATACTTCCTGGCAAATCCCCTTTGTCCCTCTTAAAAGAAACACATGACACAATAGTATTAAAATAAGATAGAGTTTACTCACATGACATCCTGAGTTAACAGCGTAATCGCAGAAAGGAAGGCTTACGTAGAAAAGTTACAAATATATACATCTGGAGACTACTTAGTAAAGTGAGGCTCCATCTGGTCTCTCTCTTGGCAGCAGGCCAAGAGGGAGAGCCATCCTAACTGGAGATTCTCTGGAGATGTGTTCCCGTTGAAGGAGAAAAGTCTAAGAGAGAGAATGGCTGCTGGCTAGGGGCTTTTGTCTGCCAGCTAATCCATCTGATCTGCAAATCTGGAGGAACAGGAATTTAGTCAGGTGTTCCCCCAGGTGAGTTCCTCTTAGTGGACACTCTAGGAACTGTTGTGACTTGTCTGCCCCAGTGTTCCATCCCACATGGAAGACTCTCCACACAGAGGCTCACCAGGTTCCTACTTTGATTCCATTTTGTCACCAGGTGAACAGCTTCCATTGTGTCATTGGGATATTATTTTATTCTGCTCTTTTAGATTTTGCTGGTTTTAATCTTCTGTTTGTATGTTTGAACTGTGTCATTGGTTGCTGTTACAATGTAAGCAATCCTGTGGTTTAAAGGTGGAGCAGAAATCTCCATAACAAATAAAGCAATAACTGTGCGACCACAGGCCATGGGTGGCTCTTCCTTCTCACAGCCACTTAGCCCAAGAAGTACAAATGGCAAAATAAGCATCTAATGTGTTTCTTTTCTTCCCCCAGTCACTACAACGCTCTCCTCTGGGCCTGGACACACTAGACAATGCAATGAAACAGTCAAGTCCTATTGCGTCAACGGTGGAGTGTGCTACTACATCGAGGGCATAAACCAGCTGTCCTGCAGGTAAGTGAACAGATTTCTTTTTTTCCTACACAAAATAACCCTTGGAATCCAAGAGGGTGAGTGCTCTGTGCAAGAGGACAAGGTGTGACATTGCCCTGATGGTCCCTTGGCAATGGCTAAGAAGAGGAGCAGGCTTAGCTAAAGGCTGTGTCTGTGGCGGCAGGCCATTCCCCCATTATCCTCAGTGTCTTGTGTACCATCAGCACTATAACAAAAGTGCATCATCTATGCTGGATACAAAAGCAGCACCTCTCTCTTTCTCTCCCCACTCCCTTCTTTCTCTGTCTGCTGTCTTCCAGATTCAGGTAGGTAGCCATGTGGTCTGATGCAGTCGAAATAAAAAATAAATAAAATAAATTTAATAAATTGTCCAGTAGCACCTTTATTATGTACTGAGCTGAATCCTAGAACAATAAGATCGAGAATGCAGCAGTCTGATTGGTCCGCAGGAGCCACCCAATCCAGCTCCAGGTGGAAGTGAATCAGCGACCTGATTGGCCTGCAAGAGCAGCCAATCAGGCTCTTGGATGAAGTGAATCAGCAACCTGATTGGCCTGCAGGAGCAGCCAATCAGGCTCCTGGAGGAAGTGAATCCGCAACCTGATTGGCCTACAGGAGCAGCCTGGAATTAGCCAATCACGTGGGGCCCTTTCGGTTGGGGACGTTGGGGAAAGTTTCATTCATTGCAATAAAGAGCATGAAATCACTACAGGACTCCAAGTATATTTCAACCTTAAAGGTAAAGGTAAAGGGGCCCCTGACCATCAGGTCCAGTCGTGTCCGACTCTGGGGTTGCGGCGCTCATCTCGCTCTATAGGCCGAGGGAGCCGGCGTTTGTCCGCAGACAGCTTCCAGGTCATGTGGCCAGCATGACAAAGCTGCTTCTGGCGAACCAGAGCAGCGCACGGAAATGCCGTTTACCTTCCCGCCGGAGCGGTCCCTATTTATCTACTTGCACTTTGATGTGCTTTCGAACTGCTAGGTGGGCAGGAGCTGGGACTGAGCAACGGGAGCTCACCCCGTTGCAGGGATTTGAACCGCCGACCTTCTGATCAGCAAGCCCTAGACTCTGTGGTTTATCTCACAGCGCCACCTGGGTCCTAGACTCTGTGGATTGCTACTGGACAATTTTTTATTTTTTATTATTTCGATTGCTGTCTTCCAGTTTCTTCCAGTTGCAGAAAAGGATCACCCATTCCACTTTTCTTCACAATTTAGAATCACTATTTCGTGGTGCAGTTTGGCAATTTTAGAGTGTGAACTTAATTGATTTAACCCAGCAACCCCCCTTTAGATGGGTATATTTACTCTAAAATGGGGTAAGCAACCCCTACTGGGTTTGGGGGCCCTCCTGCTCATCCTGCCACATAGGGCCCTGGAATTCTGCCCCAACACCTCCACTGTCATGAAGACGATCTCTTCCAGGGTACAAAGCCTGGATATTAATAGGCCAGTGTCTACCATTATGCCAAAGATGTCATCAGTCAGCAAAAGGGACGCATGTCATACTTTTCCATTTCTAGTGGTCCAAAGTGAAATAAATAATCATTTAGTCAAACCAGAGCTTCACTTTCTGTGTGCAGAGAGTGAAAATCACATAATTTGAAGGGCTCTATAAAAAGAAATTATAGATACAGTGTTTGCCTATAAATGACTATTTGCTAAAGCAAGTAGGAACTGAAAATTAGGAATTTTGTGTGGTTTCTAAAGGTTGTCTAATATAGACCTCATCACAGAAGAGGAATGTTTTTCATTGCTAGTTTTCAATGGTAATGGGTCTATATTACGCAACCAACATCATGGGTATTCTGAAGAAAAGGTTTGTTGAGAGAAAGGACTGTGGAGATTGAGGTTGCAATCCTACGAACACTTTCCCAGGTCTAAGCCTCAGAGAATACAGTGTGACTCACTTCCAAGCAAAAATGCATGGAATTGCCCTGTGAGCCACATGGAAAAGCTGTCAGGTTACAATCCTTTGGCAGGACATTAATCAGGATGGTTTGTCTTCTGGTTGTACCAGGCTGGACAGTTTCCCCTCGGTTACTGGGATGAGCACCTCCAAACTTTGCCTCCATTCATGTTTCTGGCATTTGCCATTTCCATAGGAGACAAGACAATTCCACATGCCTTTTCAACATGTCGAGAAATCCTTTTGGTTATCTAAGCCCAATCCATCTCACTAACATGAAGCCGTGCCAATACAGTTTTAGGGGGTTCTGCCAGCTTTAAGCATATACGGTATATGTAATTACAGTATGCAAAATGTAAACGCCACAACTGGCTGTATATTTCAGCCCATGCAAACTACTGAACTGGTAATATTCTGTACAGACCTTAAAACCATTGCTTTGTGGCAGAGCTGATGCTATCATGAAGCTAAATTGGTAGAGCATGAGACTCTTAATCTCAGGGTTGTGGCTTTGAGCCTCACGTTGCCCAAAAGTTTCCTGCTTTTGGGTTGGGCTAGATGACCCTTGGGTCCCTTCCAACAGTACAATTCTTTGATTCTAAACAGATGCAAATGTTTAGTTGACCAGTCAGCTTGCTAGCTTCCTCCCCACCTTGAAAGACTAAGCCTTCCTTGCCTATTGGCTTGGAGGGAGAAGAGGAAGAAGGGTCTGAGCAGTTGCTGGAGGAGAGAGGAAGAAAAACAGGCAGGTAACTAGGGTTGCCATATGTCCGGAATTTCCTGGACATAACCAGAAGCAGTGTCCAGGCGGAAATTGGCAAAATGGTCTGGTAAAATCCAGATGTATGGCAAGCCATGTCAGCAGTGTCGTTTTTGCCAATTTCCCTAAAAAAAATAGCTCAAAAAGTTCAACAGCTTTTCACTTACTGAAATATGGCAACCCTACTAACCACTGTTCTATCATTCTTCTGTTTGCTTCCTGGGAGAGAGTCTTTTGGGGTTCCTTTCAATTTGGGGAGGAGGGACTGTGCTCGTTTGTGATCCAGTCAAAAGGTGTTTGTGTTTGCTTCAGTTGGGACAGAGAGAGAATCTGAAGGAAGCTGGATTAATTTCTGTGCTGGTGTGTGTGGGAAAGGCTCCTTGAATGAGGATTCGGCTGAAATAGTAAAACAAAATAAGGTAGAACAAAATATTTTGGGGAGCAGAAATGAACATGTGTGGTGTGTGCAGGAGAGAGAAAACTTGTAACACTACTCCATTTTTAATCAGATGTCTATTTTGGGAATCCCGCTGTCTTAGTCCCAGTTTATATATCTTACAGAAGGCAAAGAAATGCTAGGTATTTTTTTATTTTTATTATTGCTGTAACTTAAGATATATTTCTTCCCGGGAATTAGTAATTTGGGGTTTTTCCCTAAGTACACAGTTCAGAAATTTTGGAATTCAGTCTCTTTACTTTAGTTTTGTGGTCCTTTTTGTTGTGTAGTTGTGCTCAGGTCAAGTCAGCTATGGAAGAAGATTATCCTTGGCTCTGATAACATTTTCAACTCTATTTGACTACCTGCTTGTGGAATTAATTTTATTTTTATTCCATCTTTCTTCCAAGGAGCTCAGTGCAGCTTACAAGGTTCTCCTTATCTCCCCATTTTATGTTCGCAGTAGCTGTAGGAATTAGGTTAGGCTGGGGGACAAAGAAGCTTCATGGCTGAGATTTGAACCTTGGTCTCTCCCCATTCCTAGTCATTTGGGAAGAGGAGGCAGGTGATATAGCAATGTAGATGATGATGTTTGCACTCCCTATTGATCTGAAACAAAGTATTTCTCCAAAGCCAGCTTTGGGCACATTCACTAACCAATCTTTGCAAGTTGCTAAATTCTTTGCCACAATGTTCATCTCATGGCAGGAAGAGCTATAACTCAGCTTTACTCAAGCTAAATACAGACGCTTGCTCTGCAAGTAGTGTCCCCATTTTAGGCAGAGTTTTCTGTGGATGTGCTAAGCCTAAGGCTAAGCAGAGAAGGCTTTTCTTATATATTTCCCTCTTTCCACTCTCATTTGTCTCTCATGGTAACTTTATGCATTTCCTGCAACTTCCTCTATTCTCCTTTCAGACTTAAGTTCTACATTACTCTATGCCTCTCCTCTTATCCCACTTGCCAGTTTCTTGCATCCTTCCTGATACTTTCTTCCTCTATCATCACCACCACCACCCTTCTATCTCCCTTTCTAATTTCCTACAACACTTCCTCTGCCTAGCCCCTTTCCCTTCAGAGGGAGACTTCCTCCCCACAATTTCCCTGCCTCCCTTTGCTCAGCATGTCAGGAGTTGGTGGTGCTGACCATAGCTGCCAAGTCTCCCATTTTCCCCAGGAATCCCCGCTTTTCCAGCTGTTCCTAGCTGAAAAAACAGATTTTTTTTGTTTTCCCCCGGTTTATTCTGGTGCGGCGGCCATTTTGGAACTGGGCGGAGCATGCTCAGAAGCGACTTTTGATGCTGCTCTGCCCAGTTCCAAAATGGCTGCAGTGTGACTTCCGGTGCGACGGCTATTTTGGAACTGGGCAAAGCAGCATCAAAAGTCACTTCTGAGCATGCTCCGCCCAGTTCCAAAATGGCGGCAGCGCTACTTCCGGTCTGCTATTTCCGGCCCGGTCCCTTATTTCTCTGACAGCAACTTGGCAGGTATGGTGCTGACATTGGTCCAACCAAAAGGCTACGGCATGACTAGAGGGTGGAGCAGGCATGTAAGGAGGTACTGGACAGGCTATGGTACTGAGGCCCAACTGAAAGTGGTCCAAGACTTGCAGCACAGTTTTGGGCATGACTTGGGGGAAATGGCCTCATGGGTCAAAATAGGAGCTCTACTTTGGCCTTCAGGGTTGAGGTTCACCGCTGATCAAATGAACAAATATCATTGCAGGCATTTAAAATCTGAAAGGCCTTTTTACCTCTGCAGAAAATGATCCCCAAAGACAGAGTACTTCCACATCATCCCTACTCTGAAATGCTCTGGCGTACCCACCAGCCTATCATTAAAAAGAGAATCATAGAATCATAGAGTTGGAAAAGACCACAAGGGCCATCCAGTCCAACCCCCTGCCAAGCAGGAAACACCATCAAAGCATTCTTGACATATGCCTGTCAAGCCTCTGCTTAAAGACCTCCAAAGAAGGAGACTCCACCACACTTCTTGGCAGCAAATTCCACTGCCGAACAGCTCTTACTGTCAGGAAGTTCTACCTAATGTTTAGGTGGAATCTTCTTTCTTGTAGTTTGAATCCATTGCTCCGTGTCCACTTCTCTGGAGCAGCAGAAAACAACCTTTCACCCTCCTCTATATGGCATCCTTTAATATATTTGAACATGGCTATCATATCACCCCTTAACCTTCTCTTCTCCAGGCTAAACATACCCAGCTCCCTAAGCCGTTCCTCATAAGGCATTGTTTCCAAGCCTTTGACCATTTTGGTTGCCCTCCTCTGGACACGTTCCAGCTTGTCAGTATCCTTCTTGAAATGTGGTGCCCAGAACTGGACACAGTACTCCAGGTGAGGTCTGACCAGAGTAGAATACAGTGGTACTATTACTTCCCTTGATCTAGATGCTATAATCCTATTGATGCAGCCCAGAATTGCATTGGCTTTTTTAGCTACTGCATCACACTGTTGACTCATGTCAAGTTTGTGGTCTACCAGGACTCCTAGATCCTTTTCACATGTACTGCTCTCAAGCCAGGTGTCTCCCATCCTGTATTTGGGCCTTTCATTTTTTTGGCCCAAGTGTAGTACTTTAGAAGGCAGTCACAATGAAGGCCCATACAGCTCATGCAAAGCCCCATGTCTTTACCTGCATGGTTTGATTCCACACCATGTAGTAGGCAGAGGATGATGTTTCACCTGATGTCAACTACCCACCTGTCAATGTGGCTCACAATGATTGTGGGAGATCAGGGTCCAGCTCACTAGCCAGATCCTACTTCCCACCCTTCGCCTTTTCATTAACATTACATTCTCTTGCGCTCTCTCTCTCAACTTAATTTGGATTTATAGAAATTATTACCCAGTAGGAGTGGCCTAGTCTGTTTTCATGCCTGAAGTGAAACTGGAATTGCGGCAGTGGCTTCTGGAGAGATCCTGCTGGAAGCCCCTGCTTCTCCTCCTCGCTTCTCTCATGGGATCCCACTGCTTTAGGCAGCTCTGCCTCATGTTCAGGCCTGCCCTGTCACGTGGCCAAATCTGATGCAGTATTTTGAGACGCCCTCATTCACTGAATGATCCCAGATTAGTTGGAAACACTGAATAAATCAGGAATCAAGAAACATAAATAAATAGGAGATATTGCCCTCACTTTGACTTTTTGTTCTCGGTGAAGCTGACTGTGTTGTGTTGTGATGTCACCCTAATCATTGCATGATTCCTGATTGGCTGGGATTTGCCATGTCATCCAGGAAGGTTGTATAATCAGAAGGGATAAGTGATGTCAAAGCAATAGTATCTGGTAGAAAACAAGACACTGACCAGGACTGGAAGAAAAGGAGAATATTCTCACAATCACCTTTTTTTGGGGGGGGAGGGGATACTTCTATCCCTGTCCTCCAGAACCAGTATTTCTGGCCTAAAATTTGAAACAGAATATGCCCATGGAATTTTAGCAGAGATGGCCAAAACAGAGAATTTCTGACAGGATAATTTTAGCCAAACAGACTTCTTGCTGAAATACGTTTGATTATTTTTCCAATGTGTATCAGCTGTTTGGTGAAACAATTGTTGCTGCAGATATGCTGACTGATGGCAAAGTAGCTTTCTTAATACTAACTGGGCACCTGAAATACAAGATAGGGTTGAGGTATGAAGCTGGCTTTCTCCCTAAGACAAGAATACATGAAGAAAGATAAGAGTTCTGTGACACTGAATGGACATGTATCCCGTTACTTGGTTGGCTTTCACTGAATAATTGTAGCTCATCTTTCAGGGATGGTTCTTGAACACTGTTTGAGGAATGAATGCTGATCCCTTTCTTTGCCCATCCCCCTACTACATCCTTCCCTTTCTTGTTTCCTGTCCATGTTGTTGTTGTTTAGTCGTTTAGTCGTGTCCGACTCTTCGTGACCCCATGGACCATAGCACGCCAGGCACTCCTGTCTTGCACTGCCTCCCGCAGTTTGGTCAAACTCATGTTCGTAGCTTCGAGGACACTGTCCAACCATCTTGTCCTCTGTCGTCCCCTTCTCCTAGTGCCCTCAATCTTTCCCAACATCAGGGTCTTTTCCAAGGATTCTTCTCTTCTCATGAGGTGGCCAAAGTATTGGAGCCTCAGCTTCACGATCTGTCCTTCCAGGGAGAACTCAGGGCTGATTTCCTTAAGAATGGATAGGTTTGATCTTCTTGCAGTCCATGGGACTCTCAAGAGTCTCCTCCAGCACCATAATTCAAAAGCATCAATTCTTCGACGATCAGCCTTCTTTATGGTCCAGCTCTCACTTCCATACATCACTACTGGGAAAACCATAGCTTTAACTATACGGACCTTTGTCGGCAAAGTGATGTCTCTGCTTTTTAAGATGCTGTCTAGGTTTGTCATTGCTTTTCTCCCAAGAAGCAGGCGTCTTTTAATTTCGTGACTGCTGTCACCATCTGCAGTGATCAAGGAGCCCAAGAAAGTAAAATCTCTCACTGCCTCCATTTCTTCCCCTTCTATTTGCCAGGAGGTGATGGGACCAGTGGCCATGATCTTGGTTTTTTTGATGTTGAGCTTCAGACCATATTTTGCGCTCTCCTCTTTCACCCTCATTAAAAGGTTCTTTAATTCCTCCTCGCTTTCTGCCATCAAGGTTGTGTCATCTGCATATCTGAGGTTGTTGATATTTCTTCCGGCAATCTTAATTCCGGCTTGGGATTCATCTAGTCCAGCCTTTCGCATGATGAATTCTGCATATAAGTTAAATAAGCAGGGAGACAATCTACAACCTTGTCGTACTCCTTTCCCAATTTTGAACCAATCAGTTGTTCCATATCCAGTTCTAACTGTAGCTTCTTGTCCCACATAGAGATTTCTCAGGAGACAGATGAGGTGATCAGGCACTCCCATTTCTTTAAGAACTTGCCATAGTTTGCTGTGGTCGACACAGTCAAAGGCTTTTGCATAGTCAATGAAGCAGAAGTAGACGTTTTTCTGGAACTCTCTAGCTTTCTCCATAATCCAGCGCATGTTTGCTATTTGGTCTCTGGTTCCTCTGCCCTTTCGAAATCCAGCTTGCACTTCTGGGAGTTCTCGGTCCACATACTGCCTAAGCCTGCCTTGTAGAATTTTAAGCATAACCTTGCTAGCGTGTGAAATGAGCGCAATTGTGCGGTAGTTGGAGCATTCTTTGGCACTGCCCTTCTTTGGAATTGGGATGTAGACTGATCTTCTCCAATCCTCTGGCCATTGCTGAGTTTTCCAAGCTTGCTGGCATATTGGGTGTAGCACCTTAACAGCATCATCTTTTAAAATTTTAAATAGTTCAGCTGGAATATCATCACTTCCACTGGCCTTGTTATTAGCAATGCTTTCTAAGGCCCATTTGACTTCACTCTCCAAGATGTCTGGCTCAAGGTCAGCAACCACACTACCTGGGGTGTATGAGACCTCCATATCTTTCTGGTATAATTCCTCTGTGTATTCTTGCCACCTCTTCTTGATGTCTTCTGCTTCTGTTAGGTCCTTACCACTTTTGTCCTTGATTATGGTAATCTTTGTACGAAATGTTCCTTTCATATCTCCAATTTTCTTGAACAGATCTCTGGTTTTCCCCATTCTATTGTTTTCCTCTATTTCTTTGCATTGCTCATTTAAGAAGACCCTCTTGTCTCTCCTTGCTGTTTTTTGGAAATCTGCATTCAGTTTCCTGTATCTTTCCCTATCTCCCTTGCATTTTGCTTGCCTCCTCTCCTCCGCTATTTGTAAGGCCTCGTTGGATAGCCATTTTGCTTTCTTGCATTTCCTTTTCCTTGGGATGGTTTTCGTTGCTGCCTCCTGTATAATGTTACGAGCCTCCATCCATAGTTCTTCAGGCACTCTGTCCACCAAATCTAAATCCTTAAACCTGTTCCTCACTTCCACTGTGTATTCATAAGGGATTTGATTCAGATTGTATCTTACTGGCCCAGTGGTTTTTCCTACTTTCTTCAGTTTAAGCTGGAATTTTGCTATAAGAAGCTGATGATCTGAGTTACAGTCAGCTCCAGGTCTTGTTTTTGCTGACTGTATAGAGCTTCTCCATCTTTGGCTGCAGAGAATATAATCAATCTGATTTCGATGCTGCCCATTTGGTGATATCCATGTGTAGAGTCGTCTCTTGTGTTGTTGGAAGAGAGTGTTTGTGATGACCAGCTTGTTCTCTTGACAGAACTCTATTAGCCTTTGCCCTGCTTCATTTTGAACTCCAAGGCCAAACTTGCCAGTTGTTCCTTTTATCTCTTGATTCCCTACTTTAGCATTCCAATCCCCTGTAATGAGAAGAACATCCTTCTTTGGTGTCATTTCTAGAAGTTGTTGTAGGTCTTCATAGAATTGGTCAATTTCACTTTCTTCAGCACCGGTAGTTGGTGCATAAACTTGGATTACTGTGATGTTAAAAGGTCTGCCTTGGATTCGTATCGAGATCATTCTGTCATTTTTGAGATTGCATCCCATTACAGCTTTTGCTACTCTTTTGTTGACTATGAGGGCCACTCCATTTCTGCTACAGGATTCTTGCCCACAGTAGTAGATATGATAGTCACCCGAACTGAATTCGCCCATTCCCTTCCATTTTAGTTCACTGATGCCCAGGATGTCGATATTTATTCTTGTCATCTCATTTTTGACCACATCCAGCTTACCTCCACTCATGGTTCTTACATTCCAGGTTCCTATGCAATATTTTTCTTTACAGCATCGGACTTTCCTTTCGCTTCCAGGCATATCCGCAACTGAGCGTCCTTTCGGCTTTGGCCCAGCCGCTTCATCAGCTCTGAATCTACTTGTACTTGTCCTCCGCTCTTCCTCAGTAGCATGTTGGACGCCTTCCGACCTGAGGGGCTCATCTTCCAGCGTCATAACTTTTATATGCCTGTTGTCTTTGTCCATGGAGTTTTCTTGGCAGGGATACTGGAGTGGCTTGCCAGTTCCTTCTCCAGGTGGATCACGTTTAGTCAAAACTCTCCACTATGACCTGTCCATCTTGGGTGGCCCTGCATGGCATAGCTCATAGCTTCTCTGAGTTATTCAAGCCCCTTCGCCACGACAAGGCATTGATCCATGAAGGGGCATTGATCCATGAAGGGTCCTGCATTGATCCTGTCCATAGCTATTGCTATCTACTATAAAATTTGGAAAAATCCTGAAAAATAATAAATCCAATATTTTCTGTTTACGATGTAAGAGAAAGAAAATATTAGAAGGTTTGGGAATTGGATCGTAGAAGATATCTTAGAGTTTGGGGATAGCTGCTGTTGCTTAGAGGCTGAGACTGCTTTGGGGTCGAGCGCCCTGCCTGTTAGCCGCTTAACTTACATAAAATAGACAACTGTTACAAAAATACCATAAGTCTCTATTGGTGTATTACCCAAAGTAAGCTACCAATGCAATTGTATACATGCCTACTCCAGCTGTAGGTCCCACTGGGTTTAATGGGGCTTACTCCAAGGTAAGTGGGTATAAGATTGCAGCCTAAGTGGCTTTCTAAAACTCAAACTCCCCACCAGTTGGAGGAAGAAACTTGGAAACACCCAAATATTCCATTTGCTGTTTCTCTAAAATTAAGGAAGAATATTGCTCCACAAATAGATTTGTGGGAAAGGCATAAAACATGACTGGCTTTATAAAAAACTAACATTCCATCCATCCAAGTATCTTTATTATTGTTGTTGTTAGTATTATTATTCATTTGACTTACCAACTATCTGAATGTCCACCTTCCCTTATGCTAATTGGTCTCTACGGAGCAGTTGTCTGCCTGGGGGTGGGGAGGCCACTGATGAGTTGATAATGGCCTCACATCATGTATTTCCTTGTAGGCCACGGCAACATCTTGGATTGTGAACGGGTTGGAAGTAAAATTGCCACCAAACTTTCTTCTAAAACAAAATTCAAAATTAATTTCATTAATGTCACAGGCGATGCGTTGCGACTACTCTAGAGTAACAACTCTCCAGACCTTTGCCTTTTCATGCTTTTATTAAGTGCAGGCTATTTACAGTGCTAGAGCTATACAGGACACATCCGCTTAGTCTGACCCAGAACCCTGGAATGGCGCATTCCGCGTCTTCTTCCAACATAAGAGTCTGGGCACCCCAAATCTCCTCCCGCGTTTCCTCCTGCGTAATTCCGGAACCGGAGGGGAAAAGGGTCTCCTTTCCATGTTTTCCTTCTCCCCCTCTTCTCCCCCTCTCTTCCTCTCCCACGTGCAGCAGGGGCTCTCCTATGCTGCCAGAGCCCCGTCTCCTCCTTCCTCCTTCCTCACTGGACTCTTCCCCCTCCCCGCTGGCGCTACTGCTGGTGGAGGAGCTGCTCCTCAGGATGGGGGGGACTCTCTGTACCCTTTGCCCCTCACAATTAACTTTTTTGGGACAAAAATAGTTTCAATTTTCAAATGTCTCTAACAGGTTCCATATATCTCTCTTGTCTGGATTTCCCCTAAAGAGACAAAACAGCCAAGGAATGAAAAACAAAGGCCCTCAGTTGCAGCAATGCAGACCCAGCATTATTTCAGAATCTGATTCCCCCGATCAGGATCTGACACAACCATAACCAGAAACAGGGCAAAATTACTGTAGATGATTTACAGAACAACAACAAAACAAAAAAAAGCAAAGGGAAGAGAGAAAGACATGCTCTCCAACCATCCTGGAATTAAGGAAGCCATCCCAGCTTCTGATAGGATCCCAGAATGTCTTGATTTTTCGTCCTGCTCTCTGGGGTGAGCCAGCTGGCTTGCGCCAGAGTGCCAAACCAAAAGATGCTCATTTTTAGGTTCTACACTCTTGCATGATTCACCTGTCTCCCGCAAGAGCTTGGGACCAAAAAACAAGCCTCCTGATTTTGTTCAGTGGGGTGTTGGAGGGTATGCAAAGAGAGGGTGTGTCCCAAGGTGCTTACAGTATAGGAAAAACAAATGTTATGGGGGTGAGTGAGAGGCAAGGGTAACCAAACGACCAAGAATAGCGAGAAATGGAAGAAGTGAATAAACGAGATGCATATGAGCAAGTGATATCTGTTTTAGCTTTGTTTCATTGGAGGATGAGGATTGAGGCAGTAAACCAAGTGCTTCAAAGAAGATGTGGATTTTTAAAGAAGAATCTGAAGGAGGGATGAGTAAAAAACTATTGTGATTCCTCTGGTCCTCAAGAGTCTTATGACGGAGGAATGGGGGTGCGGACGGAGCGGACCGCCCCCGGCACCACTATTCTGGTAGGGTGCCATCGCGGCGGCCTCCCCAGACACACACACACCACGCTAGGCGGCGTGCCCCCACAGCTGGCACGCCACGCCCACAGAACACACACCACACCCTTGCAGGCGGCACACCACATCCCTGGTATGCGTGTCACACCCCCAGGGGGTGCCAGCCATGCCCCCGCCTGCTTTTCACCCCCGGTAACGGAGCATGCAGCTTCGCCACTGTAGTCAAGTTTCAACTGTTGACTTTACATCACCCCTTTTCTCCCTTGGTCTTGCTCTCCAAATTGCTCTGATCAGTCGCCAGTACATTGGGGAATTTGCTGCACTGATTCTGGAGAATAGGTTCTCACTTCCCATTTCTCACATACCGTCACAGTTGCTTCGTCTAGGGATGCAAGATAAACTTTATATCTTGGAAATGAAGCTGTTAATTTAGTTTCAAAGTTCAGGCAGCCCTTAACGTGCATTTGAGATTTATGAGAGCTAGAATAATATAAGAGAACCTCCTTCCTTATAACGGTTATCAAATATCAGTCTTTCTAAGCCAAATTCTATTGTTTCACTGGAGTGACAACACAGGGCTTCTCTGCCAGTATGGTTTATGACTGGAACTTGAATATGGACTAAATTTTGCATGCTATTAATTTTTTTTTTAAAAAAATAGTCTATTGCTCCTTTCAGGTTATCTTTTGCCCAGATTCTTTACTATGCAGACCAGAGGCCTCTGCATTTCCTATACTGTACAATCTAAATAATAACCTTTAAAAAACTAGTTTGTACACAAACGATCAAAACAAATGGGAATATGAGAAAATTATTCAGGAATCTGCAGCAATATTTGACGTTCTACATTAATTGGTTTCAGAAAGGAGAAATTAATTTGGACCAAAAGCATAATGGCTAACAACATAATTCCTCACTTGATGAAGGAAAAGTTTGCAAAGATGTTTTTTCTAAATGTGATGCCTTTTTAAAATAATTGCTTCCCCCGCTGCTGCTTCTTCCCCAGATTGTGCTAATGGGGACTATAGCTTGGTTTCTCCAGGTGGAAATAAATTCGTAGCTAGAGTTTATGTATGTCACTGATTGGAGTTAACTTTACCAATATGAACCTGGGAAAAACAATATGAGGGAGCAGCATCTGAATCCGGAAAGCCCATGCAAGACCTGGACCAATGCCCAGATGAAGTGGTGGGTTGAGTGAGGGCAAATAAGTTGAATTTGACTCCTGGCAAGGCAGAGCCTCTGAGGGTGAGTGGTTACCATGCCTCAGATATAGGCCAGCTGCCTGCCCTGGACATACCTGCCAAGTCTCCCGCTGAAAAATGCGGGATCAGCAGTGGCGTGGTGGTGATGGTCGCCACCATGCGGCCACTACCAAGATGCATGGCTGCCAAGTACCCCGTTTCCCCCGGGAAACCCCCGTTTTTACTTACCTTTCCCCGGTGATCCCCCGTATCACTTCGTCTCCCATTCTTCTCCGTTATTTTCTCCTGCCGCTGGCCATTTTTTTCTTTCTGATTTGCCCTTCTATGGGCACAAAAATGGCCGCCACTGGCTTCAAAAGTCGCATCTACGCATGACCGGAAGTGCGTAGACGCGGCTTCCTTTGGTGGTGGCGGCCATTTTTGGTGCCCATAGATGGGCGGGGCAACACCGGAAGTTGCGTTGACGCACTTCTGGTCATGCGTAGAAGCTACTTTTGAAGCCGGCGGTGGCCATTTTTGGTGCCCATAGAAGGGCAAAGCGACACCGGAAGTTACGTCGACGCAACTTCCGGTGTCACACGGCTACCGGTCCCGGATTCTGCAGTCCAGGACTTGGAAGGTAAGCCAAGATGGCCACCGACATGTGGCTACCACCAAGATGGCCACCAGGCATGCATAGAAGCGACTTCCGGTGCCGCTCTGCCTGATTTCTGGTGCCCACACATGGGAAGAGCGGCACCCAAAATGCAGGCTCCCTGGCAGGTAGGAAATCCGGGGGATTTCCGGGATTTTTCTCCATTTGGGAGAACAGTGGGAAACGGATTAAAATCCGGGGGTTTCCCGTGAAAAACGGGATACTTGGCAGCTAAGGCCCTGGATAGGGTTGTATTCCCTCTGAAGGAGCAGCTGTGTAATTGGGCATCGCTCCTGGATCCAACTCTCTGGTTAGGAACGCCTTCCACTAGAAGTGCAAAAGCAGTGACTGTTCTACTGATGGGATGGCTTGATCACAGTAGTTCAAGCACTGGTAATTTCAAGATTGAATTACAGTACTATGATGCACTATGTGTGGGGCATCCCTTGGGGTCGGTATGGAAGCTGCAGTTTGTGTAGAATGCTGTAGCTCGATTACTGACAGGAGTAAGATCTGGCCAGGAGCAGTGGCGTCGCAATGGGGGTGGTGTTGGTGGGGCGGTTGCACTGTGGGTGCCATGTCTGGGGGGGTGGGGGGTGTGTGACAAGAAGGCACCCCGCAGCCATTGCGCCGCCGCAGCCGCATGTGGAGAATCCTTCATTCGTGGCTGCAGCAGCTAGCAGATGATCCCGGTGCCAGTGGCAAACCGCTATGTACAGCACATGTGTGGCGTTGCACGCATGCGCTGTACATAGCGACGCTGCACATGCGCTGTAGATAGCGGTTTGCCACCGGCTCTGCTCAAGCGCCATATGGACGGCGATGGGATCCCTCCGTCGCCGCTACAGCCACATGTAGAGGATCCTCTGTTTGCAGCTGCAGCCGTGAGCAGAGGATCCCGGCACCGTCCGTACGGCGCTGGAGCGGCGCCACCGGCAAACCGCTATGTACAGCACATGTGTGGCATTGCTACATACGAACGGCGCATGCATTGTATGTAGCAATGCCGCACATGCGCCTTACGTAGCAACGCCTCCCCCAGGTGTCACGGCGCCTTCGTTTGCCCCTGGCCAGAAGATTACATCTCTGCTCAAAGATCTGCACTGGCTGATTTGCTAGGAGCCAAAGCTCAAGGCCTTACATATAGTAAAGCCCTTAACAGCCTGGGACCAGTTTACTTGAAGCATGGCTTTGCCCCCTGTGTGCCTCACTCAGATCTATGAAACTTGGACTCTTGCAAGTACTGCACCATACAATGTTCACTCTACATCTGTAGGAAGGTCAGCTTTCAGTTTGGCCGCCCCTGTCCTCTGGACCTTCCCACCTTCCCACCGGCTGTTGTAGACAGCTGCTAAAACCCTTTTTGTTTTGGCAAGTCTATCTGGACATGTAAATGAGCTGTGAATACCTGTTTTAAAGTTTTGCTGTTTTTTATTTTTATATTGATAATTGTTTTATTGTCTTCTATGGTACACCACTTGAGGATTCTTTAATAAAGCAGCTTATACATTATTCTAAATAAAAAAGAAATATGGGATGGCTTACTACAGTATAAACACTCTCAGAGAAAGACAAAATGACCATCCTGTGTGCTATAATTGTTACATCCAAATAGTACAGAAATGACAACAGAAAGTGACTTCAGGTCCTTTTCACCCTCACAGAACTACAATTCCAATGGTCAACCCCTCTTCCCAGGGAATTCTGGGAATTGTGAGTGGGAAAGGGGTCTCCTTACAACTCTCAGCAGCCTTAACACACTACACTTCCCAGGATTCTCTGGGGGAATCTGTGACCGGGCATTCTGGGTTTAAAAGCACATGCAGCTTTGCCCACTAGGTGAACTGGTGATGTTAGCTTCATTCCTTTTCCAGTGCTTGTCCAAGGATTGCCTTTTAACTTATGCCAGAGCTATGTGCATTGCAATCCTGTGCATATTTACTTAGAAGTAAATCTTCCTAATTTCAATGGGACTGCAGCCTTGTGGTTAGAAGATACGTATAGTCAAAACACGGGTATTCCCCTCCGACCATGTTGTAAGAGCTTGCTCCTCCTCATTTGCTCACTTTGGGTTCGAGAAGATGACCACTGACCTTTTGTTTTGCTAGATAGTGTCTTTTTGAAGAGATGCCTTTAGATTTGTTTTCCTAGTCTGCATAACTTGTTTCCACTCACTTGTACTTTCCATAGCCAGCTAATTATATTGACAGATTGAAATTAGCATCAAACAATCTGAACAAGATATTGGCATGTCCCAGAGATCATTACTGTATCACACATAAGGAAGAATGATGAAAAATTGGGAACAGCACCCCAACACCACTTCTTGCCCCAATACAACACATTTAGAAATGGGGGCGGGGGTTGTTCAAATCCCTAGGCATGGACTAGTGGGCCTTCTCTTTTTTTCTCAGGGCTGAAACCAATTCCCCCCAAAGAGGCCTGTGCAGGGCTGGGGTACACTTGCCCCAGGCTTCCAGGCTTCGGAGGGCTGAACTGTCCGGGTGCCCCCACCAGGGGCCTGCCAGGCTTACCCTGTCATGCCAAGAATGAGACTCCCGCCCTGGGCTTCAGACAAGCTCTGCGTGGACCTGCCCTCTAGCTTGCATATAAATTAGAAGAATAAAGCCTTCGGAAAGCATGGGGAGGGAATGGAGCAATTGCACAGAAAAGGAGCTAGGTAGCCCCCATTTGGCACTGCAAAGATTAGATCAAGGTACCTTACATTAGATGCTTTCATATATTTTTTTTAATTCATCGCTGTGCACTTTTATTTCTAACCATAGCCTCAAGGATGATGCCAGCCTTGTTCTGTGATTTGTCCCCTTTTCCTCCTCCAGATGTCCAAATGGATTCTTCGGACAGAGATGTTTGGAGAAACAGCCTTTGCGATTGTACATGCCAGATCCTAAGCAAAGTATGTTTGAAGAAAAAAATTGCACCATACTACTTATAATCTCCTGGGTACAGCGCTGGATTTAGAATGGCATAGTGAGGGTGTTCTTTTGAGTTAAGATCTGGGTTAAGGTTTAGGGTCACAGGTAAGGGACCAACCCCAGGCACGTCAGAGGAGAAATCTCGAAAGGGAGCTGAGTTGGCAGCAGAAAGAGCCTCGTTTCAGTCTGATGTCATGCTATCTTGTTTCTCTCTCTTTCTGGTTTTCTTTCTTTTGTTAGGTGTCCGAACGAATTCACAGGGGACCAGTGTCAGAACTTCGCAATGGCCAGCTTCTCCAGTATGTCTCTTTCCACTTCTCTCTTTCTCTGATTTATCATAACACACTGTGTGACACCTTTAAAGCAGCTCTTTTCTGAATAGGAACCTTCACTTTCCTGCTTTGTGCTTTAGTTGTTGTTGTTCCTGATTCTAATCTGAACATAACTCTCCACTGGTGTATAGTTCAGGCAAAATCTAAATGCAGCAAAGAACGAGGCTGTGTGCGCATTGTCATTTACTTTGGCTCCAGTGTGCTCCTGCTGGTGGCTTTTGGATCTGTGCACAGGCGATATTACCCACAATGCAGAGCTATCCTGTAGTTGGTTGAGAAATAAATCCGAAAGCAAAACTTAGGCCACATTCACTTCACAGTTCAGCTGAGGTGTCTGTATTTGTGAGAGCAATTGCGCATGTGTGTGCTTCATGAATAGTAATTTGGGGGAAATTTGCAGGGGCTGGGAAAACAAACAGGTTAATGAGCATTGGGTGAACACATGCCTACCTCACCCGTTGTGTGTGCAACAAAATGCAAAAGCATCTTGAAACACAGTAGGAAGGAAGCAACTGCACCGCGTTTTAAGCTGCTAATGTGTACATAGCCTGAGTCCGGTTAATCTGTGAGCTGCCCGCAAGTTCATTATGTCACAAAGCATAATGCAAGGGGGTAATTTTTCTTGTCCTCAGAGCTATAACAATTTGGCAATTAGATGAAGATTGCACCTAACGCTGGACTTTAAAAACAAGTCCAGTCTTATTCTAAGGGCACTCTATGATGGCAATGGAGGAAGTGACTGCAGCTAAAAAGACATGGAAAGAACCAGCGTTGCCGATCTGAGGACTATATGATGCCATTTTGTATTAAGACAATGACACTATTAGTGACCCAACCTGTAGCCATCCCTATGTTGATCCATCGGTTCCCAAATGCCTGGCAGCTAACGTGAATCCCTTGTACCAACATGGGGACTCAGTACCACTGAGCAGTGCTCCACAGAACCAGGACAATCCTGTTATTTGCTTTTCCAGAAGTGATGTTCACTATGAAATATGGGTGGGTGCCTGGTTGTTTTTTTTACACATTGATCACTTTGAGAAAATTTGGAAGTCTTTGCTTGCAGACCCAAATTTGATATTATAGTTGATACCAAAAAGTCGGGGAAATGTAGGTAACAACACAAAAACAATTTTTGAAAAAAGCATGCTTTGGACCTTCCAGTTTCACCTCTGCTGGATTTGCTGCTCAACGCCTTAAATGGCACTGCAGCCTAACACAATCTGCCTTGCATAGTAAAATGAGGACTCGGTGGAAGGATAGCAATGGCTATAAAGGGAGGGTGGCTGGTGAGCATACTGCCTAATGCACAAGCTTGTGTATCGGCTTCTCCATGAAGAAGTGCACTTTGGAATATCGGTATCAGGTTTCAGGATGTGACCCCCCCATTTTTACTACTGTTGATTTTTAGTGGATTGGGGGGGGGGATATAAATGTTTAAATAAATGATATTTTCTGCATACATGGCCAATTTCATTGCAATGCAATCTTTTTCAAACAAATGATGCTTAAGAACAGCGATGCTCTTTTAAGAGCTTAGAATAGGAATCCCGACCGTATAAGTCCTACACTGTCATAAAGAGAATAAATGTCATAAAGAGTATTATAGTTTATAATAATAAACTATAAACTATAAACTAAAATGAAACAAACACAAAACCCAATAAAATAGTTTAAAAGTTCCAACAGAATACTTGCACTCGTGCAATTAAACATGAGTTATGCATGTTTAGTTGGCAGGAATATTTTTTTTCTAAATTCCACGGGCGTTTAGTTCCAGGTTCCGTCTTTGGCATTCCTAGTAGGGTTGGGAAACACTCCCCTCTGAAACCCCGGGGGGGGGGGGCTGCTGCTGCCAGTCATTGCAGACAAACCGGATGGATCCATGGTCTAACACTGTGCACAATCTCAGTCCTGGAAGACTGAGAAGGTTTTAAATGGAAAAAATTGGAGAATAATTTTTCTCTTACTTGGCCAGCCCAGAAGGAAAAGCGGAAGCTTTGGAAAAACCAACTTTTTAAAAAGAGGAAAATGAAAGATCCCTAAATGAGAGGGAGCCCTATTTAAATGAACAGTTGCCCTCATCAGAACCACTAGACTCTCAGTTGTGAGTGAAACTGGGGGGGGGGTTAAGATTTTGTCCCCTTTCAAGTTACAGACAGGCATTCCATTTATTTGTTTTGCAATGCAAAGCTAAAGAAGAGTTTGCTGAAATACAGGAGCAATGGTAAAAGTAACATTTCCATAGCAGTTTCTTTCATACAGCAATTTATAGAACACTGTTAGAGGTTTTCTAATATTATACAGGATGCAGGAAAATAAAATTTGTGGATTATGTGAGTGGAAACATAAATCCAAAATATTTCTTGAAGGGAGGGAAAGAATGAACCTTGATTGTTCTCTAAACCTTGGATCCTTGCCCAGTGGTTTGAATAATTTGTTTGGCATTCGTTACAGAATTGCTCGTACAACCATTTCATTTAATGATTGTTTTATGAAACTGCTTTGTAATCTTTGTTGCAACACAAAGCCTCAGTTTACGGCACTGTAGCTCAAGGAAAGCATTAGTTAACAGTTACTTCAAAATATTTTGAAGGGGTAATCTAGTGCAACATATTTCTAAAAGTGTTCAGTAGAAATGTAAATCAGGATGTAATAAAAGGAGCAAGCAGGTAAAATAAAAAAGCCTCTTTCCTGCAAATCTCAGTTAACATAGACTATAATGAGGCCAGAGACATCAGGTAGGCTTAATAGACCTGGGGGCAGAGAATCTTATGAAGAAAAGGAGGGCCATATATGTGTTTCCTTAGACCACAATCTGACTAGTTTACACACCTACCTGGAGAAGGCTAGGACTTCATTCCATAAAAGAATTCACTTTAGGACACCCTTGTTTTCATCAGAGAAATGTTCAAGGGTATGCATTTAGCTATCACATATCTTCTGTGTAACAGTGACCAAGCCTTTTTGTATTTTTATCATGGCCCACATACTGCAAAGAAGAGCCAGAAGATGCTATCTTTGGCCATGCATGGCCTAGAGAGGGGGGTGGGTTTTTAAAAATCATACCGTGGGGAACCTCAGCCATGTACCTCCAAATGCTTCCTTCTTAAAATTCAAAAATCACAATCCACAATTTCCTTCTGGTTGCCCCTGAGGTGCTTAGAGGTGCCTCAGTTTCTCATATTAAGCCCCCAAACAGCTGTTTCTCTAGCACTGTAATTCTAGCACTGCGGCGTGTTTGCTAGGTTAAAAGGTGTCATTTTCATTTCATTTATTTATTATTACGGTCGAGGACCAGCTCTTAAAAGTAAAATAAAATAAGAATAAAATAAAAATAAAACAGATCCCTTTGAAAAACAGTTTCCGGGAGCATAACGTATAAAAGTTGCTTTGAACAAGATTTAAAAGAAAATTATTAATTATATTATATTATATAACAGTGCTAAAAGTTTAACCCTTAAAATAGTGGCTGCAGAAAGCTGAGCCTAGCTCGCTCGGGGTGCCATTGAGGAAAAAATCAGACGGGCTGGGAAGAAAGTCTGTGTCTGCATATTTGGGCACAGAATCTGGCGACCGCCCTGGTTGTTTTCAGGTCATTGCCTAGCAAGAGCAGGTTGTATAATTGCTTTTCCGGGAGGCTTGCTAAGCTCACCAGTATGGGGTCCAGGATCTCCCTTCGAGCTTCTTGAAGAACAGATGCTCAGGGCTCCCTACTTCCCCCAATGGGCATACGCAGAGTCTTTGGGCGTATGGGATTTTTTTTGTAAAGCCCCTCCAGCACAGGCGTGGGCAATGCCGCGCTTCTGGCAAGTGTAAAAGCCCTTCTTGTGTTTTTTGACAGGAGAAAAGAGAGGTAAGGTGCCGGGGCGGCTATGTATCTCTCGATTTCTCCAGTTCTGTATTCAGGGTTAAAAGGTGTCAAATACAGAGGCTGATTAGTGCAGTAGATTTAAAAAATAGGGCTCTTTGTTGGAAATATCAGTTAACAATATAAAATGCAAGAAGGCATGCCTAAGAAATTATCTAACTCATAGAGGTAGGGCCCAAACCTTGATAGATTCGGAGTTAAAAGTCAAATAAGGACATAAGAAGCAAATGGCCAGCCTCCATACCTTTAAAGCATATTTAATCGGAAAACAGCAAGAGCAGACTAGAAATTATCTCCAGCAGCAAAATCTCCAAAGAAGCCAATAGAATCTGTAAATGATTTTCCCACAGGTGGTCTAACCAGTCCCCCTCCAGTGTGTTTGTAGGCAAATTGGGAAGTATCAGCTAAGTAGCAGGGGGAGTGATAGTTATCTTCAGGTAGAAGCAAACACCTTACTCTTCATGAGTGAAGTTCCTATGCAAATAGCAAGGTGCTCCTGGGTAACTGCACCCTGAGCATAGCTGTCAAGTTTTCCCTTTTCTCACGAGGAAGCCTATTCAGCATAAGGGAATTTCTCTTTTAAAAAAAGGGAGAACTTGACAGCTATGACCCTGAGAATGGAGGTCTTCCGCATGAGTATCATCTGTTAAGTGCTAAGAAAGGTGATTGGGGCTGAGAAAAGAAGATAATGTGAAGGATAAGTTTTTAGTGAGCGGAATAAGTGAGTTTGTACAACGCATTCAATAGTTATGTGGCACAGATAACTTTCCAGTGTATGGGTGAATTTGTAATCAGTTTAAATTTTCTTTTAATCTCAGGAGGGGTTTGATTCCATAATTTCTTTATATTTTGAAAAAAGAAATTCGCAGAATTATGTAAGCCCTCTGAAGGAAGGTGATAAAATTTAACTTCAGTAATAGCTGTAATTTGTTGAAAGCATTTCACACACATTGCCTGAGTAATTTTTACACCAAACCTATATATGGTAGGCCATTTTATTATTAGTCCTGTATGATCCCTCTTTTATTATTGACTTCATAGTTGTTGAATAGGTCAGGAAGTGTGCCAGGCATACTGTGCAGTCTGTTATTGTTACAATGAAGGGGAGGGTCTTAAAGCTGAGTGTTACGTCTGAGAAACACTGAGAAAGAACAGCTTACAGCAGGCGTCCCCAAACTTCGGCCCTCCAGATGTTTTGGACTACAATTCCCATCTTCCCCGACCACTGGTCCTGTTAGCTAGGGATCATGGGAGTTGTAGGCCAAAACATCTGGAGGGCCGCAGTTTGGGGATACCTGGCTTACAGCAACGCTGGCTTTTATCGTAGATGGAAAATGGAGTGAATCTGTGGCAGAGATCTGGAAACAAAAACCAGTAGAAATTACTTGAGGAAGGGAACTAAGTCACAATGTGGATTTCTTTGCGAGAATTTAGTGTATCAAAAGCAATGACAAATCTTAAAGATAGGAAATGGAGACATGTATGACTTGAATAATATAATATTGCTCTCACATGCACAGATCATCTTTCCCCCCTCTTCCAGCATGAAGTAGTAGCAGCAGCCCCCTCTCTCCTTCCCTATGTCGACTGTGTCCTGGTAGGTGGGTCAGTGGTTTTCCTTCCACACCCTTCTTCTCATAGGCAGCTGGATCACTGATTCTTATAACATTATACATTAATACTGATCCATTTTGTAAAGTGCCAAGTACATTGTTTCATAGGCAAAAATAAAAAAGTCCCTGCCTCCAAGGAACTCTAGGCTCTAAAGCAGGCATGCCCAAACTTCGGCCAAAACATCTGGAGGGCTGCAGGTTGGGCATGCCTGCTCTAAAGGATCCTCTGAAATTTCCAGTGTATGTCATTATAATAGAAATGTTCCAGACAGGGACAGAGCTGTGATGCTCTTCCTATGAGGTTGCCCTACTAGAAAGGTTTCCTCTTTCCCCAGGCTGTTTCAGAGTGCCTTGTGGCATTGGCTCCCTCTTGAAGAATTGTGGAGCTCACTTGTTTGGTTTTTCTGCAGTCTGAATGTATCCCCAGACCATGTTTTTCAAACTTTGAGTTAGGGTCAAACCTTCTTGAATCATTGGGATTCTTTTTCTCTTTGGAAAAAAAACCCAAACAGCAGCAGTTTTGTGAAGAGGGTCCAGGCTTCCTCAAACTCGGCCCTCCAGATGTTTTGAGACTACAATTCCCATCATCCCTGAGCACCGGTCCTGCTAGCTAGGGATCGTGGGAATTGTAGCCCAAAAACATTTGGGGGGCCGAGTTTGAGGAAGCCTAGAACGTTAACCCCTCCTGCACGTGCCAATAGTTCAAATCATTATTCCTCCATTACCCACCCAACTCCATGACTGTTGTTAATTTTTAAAAGAAGGAGAATCCCTAGTATGGGACTCAAATATTTGCTTAACATCACTTTTAAGTTGCTTCTAAGTTGCTTTTTAAAAAAATCATTCTTTGATCTCCCTGCACTTTAAAACTTGGGAAGTTCCCTATGGCCAGTTGTTAGAGAAGACATGGAATGGTTAAAATACCCTGATCAGCCAAAAAGGAGAGGAAAACATCAGATATCAATAAACTCCCAGGAGTTACGTGCAAGTAGCCTTGGCCACAATCTATAGAAACATGAAGGGAGATGGCTGATGCTCAGGATGCTGCAGAGATTTTAGCTTACCTAAAGGCAGGAGCTTGCTTGTGGTGGCCCCATCTTAACTGATATGATTACCAAGTGTAAATCTTAGGGCTTCAACAAAATGGCCAACATTTACTCTCTCTGTCCCCTTGCCCCAGGTTTTCCTTAACATCCAAACCAGGCTTCCTCAAACTCGGCCCTCCAGATGTTTTTGGCCTACAACTCCCATGATCCCTAGCTAGCATGACCAGTGGTCAGGGATGATGGGAATTGTAGTCTCAAAACATCTGGAGGGCTGAGTTTGAGGAAGCCTGATCCAAACTGAAGAAGAGTTCTGGAGAACTCAAAGGTTTGCTCACTGTGATTATTAGATTTGCTAATCAGCTGAAATTACTGTACTGTATATGATTTTTATGTCTCCTGTTTGTTGGGGAGTCAGTGCAGTCTTATGGGCCACTAACAGAAATTACATTTTTAAAAAACAAACCTTCAGTCAGGAATAGGACAGGGAATAAAATGGATTCAGTTTGCATTTAAAGTGTTTATCAAATTTGCCCTTTCCAAAACATGGTAGGAACCGAAACACAGCCATCCATCAAAATTCTCATTTATATGAAATATGCTATGCAGTTCTCCAACCAAACAACACTCACAAATATGTGTACATATTTGTGTACAAAGTGCACATAAAGGTTATATTTGTGCAAATAACATACAAAAGGTGCATCAAGTTAGATAAAATTGCTTGCAAAAATGTGTACATTAGTCAAAACTGAATGTTAAAATGTGTTTAGGGGGGGGGGTGTAAAATAAAATGCTGAATAATTTTCAAATGTTTCTTCCTAAAAGAAAATCACAAATTGCAGCAGAAATGTGGAAATATGAATTTAAGATTGAAAAAATGAGAAATTGAGAGAACCGAGATTGATAGATTCTTCCATCGCATTGAATCTTTACATTTCCACCCTCTACTTGCTTTTCTTTTCTCCATTTCCTGTATAGGTTGAGTCATTATGCACAAGTAATACTAGACTATACTTTTTATTCTTTCATTTGGGCAATAATTATAATTCTGGGCATAATTAATTGCCCCTTTTCATTTCTCCTGTTGTGTGAATAATGCAAACTGCTTTTTCCAAACCATTAATGTTTATAAGAGGTAACACTATTTCTTTAATGATTCTTGGTGTTCATAAATGATTTCTTAATTTAGTGCAGACTGTGGAAAATGCCTTACAGCTTGATCTTAACCACATTCACTTGGAAGTACAGTAAATTGATTTCAAGAGGACTTTGTTGTTCTTTAGTTGTTTAGTTGTGTCTGACTCTTCGTGACCCCATGAACCAGAGCACGCCAGGCACTCCTGTCTTCCACTGCCTCCCGCAGTTTGGTCAAACTCATGTTCGTAGCTTCGAGAACACTGTCCAACCATCTCGTCCTCTGT
This sequence comes from Zootoca vivipara, assembly GCF_963506605.1. Classification (NCBI taxonomy): domain Eukaryota; kingdom Metazoa; phylum Chordata; class Lepidosauria; order Squamata; family Lacertidae; genus Zootoca; species Zootoca vivipara. Next base: position 84,642,990 of record NC_083283.1, read on the forward strand.
CGTCCCCTTCTCCCAGTGCCCTCAATCTTTCAATCTTTCCCAACATCAGGGTCTTTTCCAGGGAGTCTTCTCTTCTCATGAGGTGGCCAAAGTATTGGAGCCTCAGCTTCACGATCTGTCCTTCCAGGGAGCACCCAGGGCTAATTTCCTTCAGAATGGATAGGTTTGATCTTCTTGCAGTCCATGGGACTCTCAAGAGTCTCCTCCAGCACCATAATTCAAAAGCATCAATTCTTCGGCGATCAGCCTTCTTTATGGTCCAGCTCTCACTTCCATACATCACTACTGGGAAAACCATAGCTTTAACTATACAGACCATTGTCGGCAAGGTGCTGTCTCTGCTTTTTAAGATGCTGTTTAGGTTTGTCATTGCTTTTCTCCCAAGAAGCAGGCGTCTTTTAATTTCGTGACTGCTGTCACCGTCTGCAGTGATCATGGAACCCAAGTTAGTAAAATCTCTCACTGCCTCCATTTCTTCCCCTTTTATTTGCCAGGAGGTGATGAGACCAGTGGCCATGATCTTGGTTTTTTTGATGTTGAGCTTCAGACCATATTTCACACTCTCCTCTTTCACCCTCACTTTCTGCCATCCAGGTTGTGTCATCAGCATATTTGAGGTTGTTGATATTTCTTCTGGCAATCTTAATTCCAGTTTGGGATTCATCCAGTCCAGCCTTTCGCATGGTGAAATCTGCATAAAAGTTAAATAAGCAGGGAGACAATATACAGCCTTGTCGTACTCCTTTCCCAATTTTGAACCAATCAGTTATTCCATGTCCAATTCTAACTGTAGCTTCTTGTCCCACATAGAGATTTTTCAGGAGACAGATGAGATGATCAGGCACTCCCATTTCTTTAAGAACTTGCCATAGTTTGCTGTGGTCGACACAGTCAAAGGCTTTTGCATAGTCAATGAAGCAGAAGTAGATGTTTTTTTCTGGAACTCTCTAGCTTTCTCCATAATCCAGCACATGTTTGCAATTTGGTCTCTGGTTCCTCTACCTCTTCGAAATCCAGCTTGCGCTTCTGGGAGTTCTTGGTCCACATACTGCTTAAGCCTGCCTTGTAGAATTTTAAGCATAGCCTTGCTAGCGTGTGAAATGAGTGCAATTGTGTGGTAGTTGGAGCATTCTTTGGCACTGCCCTTCTTTGGGATTGGGATGTAGACTGATCTTCTCCAATCCTCTGGCCATTGCTGAGTTTTCCAAACTTGCTGGCATATTGAGTGTAGCACCTTAACAGCATCATCTTTTAAAATTTTAAATAGTTCAGCTGGAATATCATCACTTCCACTGACCTTGTTATTTGCAGTGCTTTTTAAGGCCCATTTGACTTCACTCTCCAGGATGTCTGGCTCAAGGTCAGCAACTACACTACCTGGGGTATATGAGACCTCCATTATCTTTCTGGTATAATCCCTCTGTGTATTCTTGCCACCTCTTCTTGATGTCTTCTGCTTCTGTTAGGTCCTTTCCACTTTTGTCCTTTATTATGGTAATCTTTGTATGAAATGTTCCTTTCATATCTCCAATTTTCTTGAACAGAACTCTGGTTTTCCCCATTCTGTTTTGCCCCTCTATTTCTTTGCATTGCTTGTTTTAGAAGGCCCTCTTGTCTCTCCTTGCCATTTTTTGGAAATCTGCATTCAATTTCCCGTATCTTTCACTATCTCCCTCGCATTTTGCCTGCCTTCTCTCCCCCGCTATTTATAAGATCTCGTTGGACAGCCATTTTGCTTTCTTGCATTTCCTTTTCATTGGGGTGGTTTTCGTTGCTGCCTCCTGTATAATGTTATGAGCCTCCGTCCATAGTTCTTCAGGCACTCTGTTCACCAAATCTAAATCCTTAAACCTGTTCCTCACTTCCACTGTGTATTCATAAGGGATTTGATTTAGATTGTGTCTTACTGGCCCAGTGGTTTTTCCTCCTTTCTTCAGTTTAAGATGGAATTTTGCTATAAGAAGCTGATAATCTGAGCCACAGTCAGCTCCAGGTCTTGTTTTTGCTGACTGTATAGAGCTTCTCCATCTTTGGCTGCAGAGAATATAATCAATCTGATTTTGATGCTGCCCATCTGGTGATGTCCATGTGTAGAGTTGTCTCTTGTGTTGTTGGAAAAGAGTGTTTGTGATGACCTGCTTGTTCTCTTGACAGAACTCTATTAGCCTTTGCCCTGCTTTATTTTAAACTCCAAGGCCAAACTTGCCAGTTGTTCCTTTTATCTCTCGATTCCCTACTTTAGCATTCCAATCCCCTATAATGAGAAGGACATCCTTCTTTGGCGTCATTTCTGGAAGGTGTTGTAAGTCTTCATAGAATTGGTCAATTTCACTTTCTTCAGCACTGGTAGTTGGTGCATAAACTTGGATTACTGTGATATTAAAAGGTATGCCTTGGATTCGTATCGAGATCATTCTATTATTTTTGAGATTGCATCCTAGTACAGCTTTCGCCACTCTTTTGTTGACTATGAGGGCAACTCCATTTCTTCTTGCCCACAGTAGTAGATATGATGGTCATCCGAACTGAATTCACCCATTCCCGTCCATTTTAGTTCACTGATGCCCAGGATGTCAATATTTATTCTTGCCATCTCATTTTTGACCACATCCAGCTTACCAAGGTTCATGGTTCTTACATTCCAAGTTCCTATGCAATATTTTTCTTTGCAGCATTGGACTTTCCTTTCGCTTCCAGGAATATCTGTAACTGAGTGACCTTTCGGCTTTGGGCCAGCCGCTTCATCAGCTCTGAATCTACTTGTACTTGTCCTCCGCTCTTCCTCAGTAGCATGTTGGATGCCTTCTGACCTGAGGGGCTCATCTTCCAGCGTCATAACTTTTATATGCCTGTTGTCTTTGCCCATGGAGTTTTCTTGGCAGGGATACTGGAGTGGCTTGCCAGTTCCTTCTCCAGGTGGCTCACGTTTAGTCAAAACTCTCCACTATGACCTGTCCGTCTTGGGTGGCCCTGCATGGCATAGCTCATAGCTTCTCTGAGTTATTCAAGCCCCTTCGCCACAACAAGGCATTGATCCATGAAGGAGACTTATTTTGAAGTAAATGCGTATAAGATTCAGCTGAAAATGTCTTGCATAAATTTCATGTCGTTGCAGATGTAACAGTATGTCCTGTTATGCTTCAGTCCTTCAGAAGTTGTTCATTTCAGTTGCAGTCCTGTACATGCTTACCTGAGTGGAAGTCACATTGAAGTCAATGGGACTTACTTTTGAGTAGACATGCATAGGATTGTATTGTTAATGCTATATATTGTGATTGGCATGTATGGCAGTCAAAAAGGGTTGGAAAAAAGGGGTGCAAATCTACTACCTCAATGTTGCAACAATAGTGAGAAGTAAAGATCTCTTTAGCAAGAACACACCTATACAGTGGAACCTCGGTTCATGAACACCTCGGTTTACGAATTTTCAGTTTACGAACGCTGTGGACCTATCTAGAACGGATTAATTCACTTTCCATTACTTTCAATGGGAAAGTTCGCTTCAGTTTATGAATGCTTCAGTTTATGAACAGACTTCCGGAACCAATTACACCCATGCTTCGGGTTAAGTACGCTTCAGGTTGAGTACTCGTCTGGAACGGATTAATCCACTTTCCATTACTTTCAATGGGAAAGTTTGCTTCAGTTTATGAACAGACTTCTGGAACCAATTGTGTTCATAAACCGAGGTACCACTGTACTTTAAAAAAAGTATATGTGATAAATGCCTATTCTAAAATCAAATTCCAGATGCCAATAGATATGCTTGCTTTTGAAAAAGCCCTTATTAATTACCATTGCAGATCTATCTAGGCATTCTTTTATATAGAATGTTTTAAAAAATAAAATGGTGGTGACAGTTCTGTATGCTTTGATGCTTCTCTTGTGATTTTGAAAGCTGATGTATTTTATTTTATTTTTAAATGATTTTTAAATATTTGGCAATCTCTCCTACAAACCTGTTTCTCTTTTCTCCTTTCCTTCTCTGTTCTCTTTCTGCACTGGCAGAGCACCTTGGATTAGAATTAAAGGGTATGGACGAAACCATTCATTTGTTAACCAGATACCATTACGAGCTGCCGACAGTCCTTCACATTGTATTTTGATAGCTTCAATGGGATGGTTTTAAAAATCTGTTCCTTGTTCTAGCACAAATTGGGCCAAATATAATACCTGAAAATACACTAAAGGAGTTAAATCCTAAATAATCTGCATGGGTTTATTGCAGCACTTTCCCCACTCACCTTAGTGGGAAACGCGTCTCGCTCCGGTGACATTAGTAGGCTACAGAGACTGGTCTGTGTCACTTTTCACTTCAGTGCTGCATGATGTTTGGATGTAAACTGAAAAACTGATCGTGTCATTCTGGAAAACCACCAGCTTGTATAGTGTGAGTAGTGGACAAACACTCCAGTAAGGAAAAGATTGGTATGAAAGAAATTAGGAAGTTGCAGGGATTCTACAAAGCTACCCTGGCTCTGAAAAAATAAACATGGGAAAGTCAATTTTTATTTCCCCCTCTGCCTCACCCCATTTGAAAAGATAGAACTAGGTAGGTTAGGAGTGGTGACTCTTTGACTTTCCAGATGTTGCTGAACTACAATTCCCACCAAAGATGGGCAGTGGCCAGGGATTATGGAAGTTGTAGTTCACAAACATCTGGAGGACCAAAAGATCCCCATCTCTGAGGAAGGCAAGTGTTGAAATGTAAGACCCCATAACAGCCCGGTCCTATTTCACCACCAGTAGCGCTAGGTTTAGATGAGTTCCCCAACAGCTGTTCTAAACATGACACAAAATGAAGTAAAACCCTGGGGTGGTAGGTTTCTGGGCTGTACCACTTCCAATTTCAAGTAGAGGGTATACTTACACTTTAAAAATACAAAATTCATTGCATATACTGGCTTTAAGGCCAAACCACATGTTTAAGAGAGATTTATGAAGGGCTCTTCTAACATACATTTCCTGCTGATTGTGTGTAGTAGCAGGCCAGGGAGGATTGGGTCCAAAAAGTGGTCCTGGGGAAGAGAATAGCCAACCTTTTTTCCTCTCAACAGTTGTTGTCATCTAAATTGCTGCCAGGTCCTCTTTGCTGAGGGGAAAATGCAGATAAAATACACTTTGGGTCCTAACAGCTTAGACAGAAAATGATGCTGAACCTTTCTCTCCAGTATGCTAGTTTCCTTTGCGGAAGGGAGAATTTTGTATGGGGAAACATCCAAAAAACCTCCCCCATCTCCAAGTGGTACAGGCCAGGATTCTATCACCCCTGCCCACCATAGGAGTGGCATTCATAGAGCGCATGATGGAATAGTGTGAAAGCACTTACTGGACATGCTCTTTAAAGGTTGAGTGTTCCATGTTAATGAGAACTGCACATGCAACTGGAAAATCAGGACTCCCAGCTGTACATGCATAGAGACCCTTTTTCACTAATGCTTGATGCTGGGTTGTCACTGCTGGGTGTGTTTTGCCTATGTGTGGCGGCATTCATTTAATGCAAGAGGGGCTAGTTTGAAACCCACCCACCCTTCCCCTCTGCTTACTCTGCATCATCTTGGGAAGAAGGACCATACCTGCCAAGTTGCTGTCAGAGAAATAAGGGATGGGCGGAAGTAGCAGACCAGAAGTAGTGCTGCCGCCATTTTGGAACTGGGCGGAGCATGCTCAGAAGTGACTTTTGATGCTGCTTTGCCCAGTTCCAAAATGGCCACCGCGCCAGAAGTCGCACTGCAGCCATTTTGGAACTGGGCAGAGCAGCATCTAAAGTAGCTTCTGAGCATGCTCCGCCCAGTTCCAAAATGGCCGCCGTGCCAGAATAAACCGGGGGAAAACCAAAAAAATCCGTTTTTTCCAGCTAGGAACAGCTGGAAAAACAGGGATTTCCCGGGGAATACGGGAGACTTGGCAGCTATGAGAAGGACATGATCCCATTGCCAGAGGAACTGTACTGGGGTCTGAATGTATAAAAAGCTAAACTTGGAGCATATCAGTAGTTTCTGTAGGAGGCTATAAAGCCATCCCTGATTATTATCAGCCCTGTATTCTAACCAATGATCTGCTTCCTGCTCCCCCCCCCATTCACTCAATCTAATAGCAAAAACAGCTTGTTGTGTTGCCACACTGCTGTAGTAATTTCCAAGAAGAAACAATTTCCCACGCTTAAACCTAACAAACATAAAAACGTGCTCACACCTATTCAAAGCTAGATATCTTATCCCAAACATCTCCCTCTGAGTATCCTCCTTGTTTCCTAAAGTAAGGTTTATGCGGCTGGTTTAAAAACAAACAAACAAATCATTCCACATATGTCAAGGCGTGGAACCTCCCAGTTTGGCCCATGAGGCGGTTTTCCCCAAATGATACCCTCTTGCCTCATATCTGATGCCATTTCCCACGGGGAACTCAGTTGCACAGATGACATACCTGGCTCAGTTGGCCTTGGGAAGAGGTGAGCACAGGGCAGGGCGAAGCAGTGATACCCAAAACACCCAGCAAACCTCCTGGCTATCGGGTGCTTGGGTGGTGTTGGCCAAGGGACCTTGATAGGCAGGTGGGTTATTGGAAGCACCCTCAATTCCGCTTCCTTCTGCCTCGCAGCTGTTCTAAATCCTTGCTGCACAGGTTTTCACATACTTCCTCCTCCTCTTGGCTATGTAGCACTGACACACTAATGAAGCCAGTGGAAAATTATAAAAGCGGAAAAATAGAGAAAGGGAATTACTATAACATCAGGTAGCTTAGGAAAAGCACATGTCTTTCTTGCCTCAATGACAGTGAAAACCAAATGCTTGTGTTCAGAGAAAGCTTATAAGAATACTTTCACTCGTCCGAAACATGGAACTTAGTCCACAGTGCTTGGTTATCATTTACCCACACAATCAGTTTGCATGACAGCCTATCTAGGAAAGAGAAAATGCTGAGAAAAGGAGGCAACACATCGACCAGTTCTTGGGCAAAATAGAACTGTTTTAATCTGTAGTTAACCATAAACCAGACAGTGATCCAGGGTAATCATCTGTTTCGGTTAATGCTTCTTCAGTTTTATAACTAAAATATATCAAATAAATATAAGTCAATAATCATGTCATACATACTATTAAATCATACATTATAATCAGGTCAATAGCCGGCATGGGCACGAATCTATACAGTGCATATTATTTTCACAATGCAAAAATACAGGAAGATACAACAATAAAACAAAAATACAACATACCTAGTACTTGCGTTACATTGTGAAAATAATATGGACTGAATAGATTCGTGCCCATGCCGGCTATTGACCTGATTATAATGTATGATTTAATAGTATGTATGACATGATTATTGACTTATATTTATTTTAGTTATAAAACTGAAGAAGCATTAACCGAAACAGATGATTACCCTGGATCACTGTCTGGTTTATGGTTAACTACAGATTAAAGCAGTTATATTTTGCCCAAGAACTGGTCGACGTGTTGCCTCCTTTTCTCAGCATTTTGACTTTAATTTGCAACACAGGGATTGTTTTATCAGCATTATCTAGGAAAGAGAGGCAAGTGCTTTCCAGAAGGAGGGTATATATAGCACAGTGAGCCTATTCCTGTGTGGAGTGTTTGTCCATGTTTCCAAATTACGACTGAATCTTGCAAAATTTCATACTGATAGCACCAAATAGACCTTTGTGAATTCATTAGCCACAGTACATTCTCATCAGGTTCTTCTTTGTGTGGTGGGAATAATAATAATAATAATAATAATAATAATAATAATAATAATAATAATAATAATAGTTCATGGGGAACAGCTACTTCCCACCCCATACCATCTGCTGACAAGAATGCTGTAATTGAAGGGAAAATGTGCCTACTTATGTATCAGACCATAATTGTCAATTACCAGGAGATCCACTTCTGCGAACAAACAAACTTGATGTAGAAAGTGGCCTTGAATTGACTGTGCTCCTGAATCAAAAACACTTTGAAATGACATTTGGAATTGAGGATTTTTGACATCCCTACTTAGCTTAAACTTGTGTTGCTTTTAAAAAATGTATTTCTTTCTAGGCTCACTGTTATGCAATAAACATCTTTTTGCCATCCTGCCTCTTCTTTTCAGCCCTCCCCTAGCCATGTGTGTACCTGTAATGCTCCGTGGGTGACATTTCTTCACATGCACGTGGTTTCCTCTTAACAAATTATCGCACAATGATAATTTGTTATTTTTTTTAAAAAAATCACATTCTAGCACATGCATGAAAGAGTTACTGGACCCTGGCTCAAATTTCTTATAATTTGAGTGGAATTTGGAGTTGCTGTTTACATTGCCTCATATTCTCACTGTACAAACCTGTATAAGTTTACATGTTATAAATTGTTTGCTGAACATTAAGGTCTCTAATTTCAAATGAAACTTTGTGATTCCAAATATTGCCACTACACAGTAATAGATATAACAACAAATGAGATTTGCAGCACAGGCCTAGACATGTCTACTCAGAAGTAAGCTCCACTGAGTGGAATGAGACTTACTCCTCGATGATTTGTATAGGATTGCGGGTGCTGCCATCAAATGTTTGATGTTGCAAATGGATGAAGACGGAATTTTTATGGAAGTCTCAAATGGTGGGTTGATCAAGCTCATACTTGCAGCCACATTTCATGTCAGAGATTAGGATTTCATGTGAGAGAAATAAGATTATGGAGAAAATTATTACCTTGATAGTTTTGCTCCTCCAAATAGTTAACAATTCACTGTTGAATTCAAGAAAATTCCTAATAAATCTTGGTGAGGACTTAATTTTCTCACTAGGAAGAATTATATTCACCAATCTGAGAATCAACATTTGAGTCCCTCCTTCCTTCCTTCCTTCCTTCCTTCCTTCCTTCCTTCCTTCCTTCCTTCCTTCCTTCCTTCCTTATAGCAGGCATCCCCAAACTTCGGCCCGCCAGATGTTTTGGACTACAATCCCCATCATCCCTGACCATTGGTCCTGTTAGCTAGGGATCATGGGAGTTGTAGGCCAAAACATCTGGAGGGCCGCAGTTTGGAGATGCCTGCCTTATAGGAAACAAATCCTCCCGAGGCATTTCACAATAAACATAAACCTATGTTGTTGCTGTTTTTTAAAAACCCCACAACCAACAAATAATATAAAACACTTAAAAGCCATCAGGCATCCTTCCCACCTGGCAGCCGGTGGTAGAAAACCCCTTGTGGCAGTGAGAAGAGTGGCAATCCCAGTTGGAGCAGATCTGAGGTTGTGGTCATGGAATTTATTTTATTTTGAAACAGAGTTAAAAGAACAAGATCACTAAAGAAATTAACTCACAGATAAATTGTTGTATTAAATCTGGCTACTTTTGCAGAGTACCAAGATTCTTGGGTACAGCGCTCTATAACAACACTCTCTCATAGTAAGGCTTGTTAGCTATTTATTGTAGCTGTGAAGGACAAATTTTCAAACTTTTAGAAATTATGCTAAATACAGTGAACCATGTACCAGTATAAAAGTCTTCAGTATGCGCTCTCTCTCTATATATGTGTGTGTGTGAAACATCTTCTATCTAGATACAGGTAGGTAGCTGTGTTGGTCTGCTGTAGTTGAAACAAAATTTAAAAATAAAATAAAATAAAATAGGTATCTGAAGAAGTCTGCATGCACACAAAAGCTCACACCAACAACAAACTTAGTTGGTCTCAAAGGTGCTACTGGAATGAATTTTGTAATTTTGTTTCTTCCATCTAAGCAGTCTCAGCATAGGGTTGTTCAGGGAAGGGAGGTTTAAATGTGCAGCATGAGTAACAGACTGAAAAATTTCCTGATAGGCAGCCTTTCTGTTTCTTGCAGCAAAACATGTTCAAGGCTGGTTCAGATCCTCTAGCTTCTGATGAAAGCAATGTGAATCTTGGGTCTTCTTTAAATTGGTAGATTCCAAGGTTGGGGCAGCCTGATACCAGTTAAGATTTCTGGTGTCTAATCTATGATATAAAGTCAAAGGAGATGCTCTTGCCACTCTAAAACCATTGTCTGCAGTACGTTCATATGCCTGTCTTAATATTGCAAAGTGCTGAAAATTTAGATCCGGCTCAGATGCCAGGGGCCTTGCTGAGATTTCAAATTGTAATGTGGGAGTGGCCTGTATACTCTTCAAGAGAATTGCATGGGCCCCCAATATATTTAGTTAGCTAGTTAATTTATAGACCACTTCGTATTTCAGCAGAAATCTCTAAGCGGTTCACATATCATAACAAAAGCGGTACAGTGGTACCTCGGTTTACGAACTGAATCCGTTCCGGAAGTCCGTTCTTAAACCAAAGCGTTCTTAAACCAAGGCGTGCTTTCCCATAGTAGCGGGGGACTCAATTTACAAATGGAACACACTCAACAAGAAGCGGAACATGTTCTGCTTCCAAGGCAAAGTTCACAAACCAAAAACCTACTTCCGGGTTTGCAGCGTTCTTAATCCAAGTTGTTCATAAACTAAGCCAGGCATAGGCAACCTCGGCCCTCCAGATGTTTTGGGACTACAATTCCCATCATCACTGACCACTGGTCCTGTTAGCTAGGGATCATGGGAGTTGTAGGCTAAAAACATCCAAACCAAGGTACCACTGTATTGGTATAAGAAATCAGTAGCTGAAGGTGGCATCTTTTGAATGTTTTTTTTTGGGGGGGGCCTGTGTCACCGCAATTGACCTCTCTCTGGCTGAGTCGCTGCTGCATTCAGGGATGGCAAGCAGGCAGGGTGAGGCCAACATGGTACAAACACCATTGCAGGAGCAATGGATTGGCTCCTGCAGCGCATTTGCACTGCACCAACCTCTCTGCCACCTTGCCGCTTCCCATAGCTGCCAAGTTTTCCCTTTTCTCGCGAGGAAGCCTATTCAGCATAAGGGAAAATCCCTTTAAAAAAGGGATAACTTGGCAGCTATGCCGCTTCCCCTCCTGGTTTGCAGCAGGAACTCACCTGGAGAGAGGTATGATGAAGCTATGGCTAATAATACCGTAATTCCACCTACAGCTCATCTTTGTAGCATAGATCACAAAGCAGGCAGAGAGGAAGGTTTTGGGGACTGGCATGTACAAACTGGTGAAAAGCAATTGCTTTCCCTGTTTCCAGCTTTGCATGTCCTGAGTATAGAGAGATACTCTAACTAACATCTCAAGTGAGAAAAAGACTTCTCATCTTACTGATAGTCAGTGGGATCTGCCCATTTAAGCTGCTTTGAGCTGGATTTATAATAGCACATGCCCATTTCAAAAAGCAAGGTATGGGTTTGAGGGCCTAAGGTGTACCTGGAAATCCTGACAGCCAAAGTATAAACCTCCTGAGTGCTTATATACTTGAAAGGTAACACAGTAGTCAAGCCATATAATCCTCAGGTATATTCACACCTGAGGCTGAAAGAGAAGTCTACAGTGCCCTTCAGTTCTATGGCATCAGAATGAATAGCAGGAGGGAGGCTAAAAGGCACTTTAAGCCTGATATTTGAAAACACTCTTTTTAAGGCTAGGTTTGATATCTACTTTTTGGAATGGAATTTAAGCTGTAAATTGTTTAGGATGTCTTAGAAATCTTGATCGCCACATAGGTCACTATTGAAACTTCCTTCCTGGTCCTAAAGTGGGAATGAGTTTTTCTTTCACCATTTGTCAGGCAGTAGAATCATAGAATCATAGAGTTGGAAGAGACCACAAGGGCCATCCAGTCCAACCCCCTGCCAAGCAGGAAACACCATCAAAGCATTCTTGACATATGGCTGTCAAGCCTCTGCTTAAAGACCTCCGAAGAAGGAGACTCCACCACACTCCTTGGTAGCAAATTCCACTGCCGAACAGCTCTTACTGTCAGGAAGTTCTTCCTAATGTTTAGGTGGAATCTTCTTTCTTGTAGTTTGAATCCATTGCTCCGTGTCCGCTTCTCTGGAGCAGCAGAAAACAATCTTTCTCCCTCCTCTATATGACATCCTTTTATATATTTGAACATGGCTATCATATCACCCCTTAACCTTCCCTTCTCCAGGCTAAACATACCCAGCTCCCTAAGCCGTTCCTCATAAGGCATCGTTTCCAGGCCTTTGACCATTTTGGTTGCCCTCTTCTGGACACGTTCCAGCTTGTCAGTATCCTTCTTGAACTGTGGTGCCCAGAACTGGACACAGTACTCCAGGTGAGGTCTGACCAGAGCAGAATACAGTGGTACTATTACTTCCCTTGATCTAGAGGCTATACTATTATTGATGCAGCCCAGAATTGCATTGGCTTTTTTAGCTGCTGCATCACACTGTTGACTCATGTCAAGTCTGTGGTCTACCAAGACTCCTAGATCCTTTTCACATGTACTGCTCTCAAGCCAGGTGTCACCCATCCTGTATTTGTGCCTTTCATTTTTTTTGGCCAAGTGTAGTACTTTACACTTCTCCCTGTTAAAATTCATCTTGTTTGCTTTGGCCCAGTTGTCTAATCTGTTCAGGTCATCTTGAAGTGTGATCCTGTCCTCTGGGGTATTAGCCACCCCTCCCAATTTGGTGTCATCTGCAAACTTTATCAGGATGCCCTCAAGCCCATCATCCAAGTCATTGATAAAGATGTTGAACAAGACTGGGCCCAAGACAGAACCCAGTAGATGCCAGCAGTGACAGATGATAAGAATCTCTGGTTTTGGTGCCTTCCTTTCTGAGTAAAGGCCACATCCTGATCCATTCAGCACCTCTACTTGGTTGGGTGACTCACAGAGGACTCTGGGAAGTAAAAGAGGGAACTGTTGGGGTTGGTTTTTTTTTTTTGCTAAATCCTAGTTATGAGGAACACCCGGTCAGTTTTCAGATGCCAGCAAGCCCAAAAGTAAAATGAAACCACCACTTCACAGAGAACAATCTCTTCTACAACAAGATGTCTGCTTTGGTGAGAATGGTGCATTTTAAGCTTCTTAATCCCTCGCAGGATTACTGGTAGCCCATTCTTAAGACATGTGCTGGCTTGCAAAATATGTAGGATGGCAAGCATCAACAGAACGACACAGAGCACAGCAGTGATTTGCCAGTGCAGCCATGGTACATCAGCTGCACCAGCAAATTCACATTGCATCACCAATGTTAAAAGTAGGACAAAATGAAAAATGAAAAGAATGAATGCATCTGAGCATTTGCTATATGCATCCCCACAGAAGGCACAGACTCATAATACGTTTGATTGCTATTCTTAAATGAATGGTGAAAGAAGTGAAACTACTGAACATGAATAAGTAAAAGGTGAGAATAGGTATAAATGCTCCAATCTTGCTTCCTGCAACATTTAGACTGCAATCCCATGCATGCTTACTCCAAAGTAAACCTACTAAGGTAAACAGGGCTATCTCCCTGGTAAGTGTGTTTGGATTGCTGCCTGATTGCACTGTTGCATATCTTTTAGGGCATGCTATTTCATTTATCGGTTCAAATTTCACAGCACAGCAAAAGCTTACCTTTCATACTTTAGAGTGCATTACTCCTTTATTTCTATAGCTGTGTTCAAATAGAGGAGCTTACACTCCTATTGTGGAATAAATCAGAAGTTCATGGCAGTGACGACACCCCCCCCCCCATTAGCCTCCTTGTTAGTTCATACCACTTTTTGTGAAATAGCTTTAAAAGTGAAGTAGAATTCATATGGGCTGAAAAGTTACTCAGTGGATGTGAAAGAATTGAATTGGTCTGTAAGACTCTAAAATAAGGACCTGATTAAAATTTATGCGCAGGTATGTGCAACAAGTGGACGCGGGTGGCACTGTGGTCTAAACCACAGAGCCTAGGGCTTGTCGATCAGAAGGTCGGCGGTTCGAATCGCCACGACGGGGTGAGCTCCCATTGTTTGGTCCCTGTTCCTGCCAACCTAGCAGTTTGAAAGCACATCAAAGTGCAAGTAGATAAATAGGGACCGCTCAGGCAGGAAGTAAAACGGCATTTCCGTGCGCTGCTCTGGTTCGTCAGAAGCGGCTCAGTCATCCTGGCCACATGACCCAGAAGCTGTCTGTGGACAAACGCCGGCTCCCTCGGCCTATAGAGCGAGATGAGCGCCGCAACCCCAGAGATGTCCGGGACTGGACCTAACGTCAGGGGTACCTTTACCTTTATGTGCAACAAACTTCAGCTGCTGGTTTGGTTGCAACCCCCCCAAAACACACACACACACATCCAAAGGGATCATTTTCAGTGGGTGATGGAATTGTTAAGCAGTCCTCCCTCCTCCTGCTTCTGTACTCTAAGTTGTCACTTCCAAAAGCAACTTTTCTGCAACAAAAGCAGCCATGAGAGTTTTGTGATACTTGTTTGCCCATAACATTTGATTAGGCCTTCAGACAGAGCTTTTAATGCCAGACAAGGTAACTGCCTTAAATTAGGAAGTATTAGGAAGACAAAAATGAATATGTGTGTGTGTGTTTCTAATTCTATAGAATCCAAAATATTTCATATACCTAAAATATGTGATTATTGCCTATAGCGAAGGGCTGGTATACTTCATTACAAAACTTCGGTTTGGGAGGGGATCATTTTCAAGGTCATAATCTTCTCTCTTTTATGAAATTGTAACAATATTATGCATGTGTACCCAACAAGTGTAACTTGAGAATTATTCGGAACAGACTACAAACCATGCCTTCATGGATTTTTATAATTTATATTGCCTTATCTGCAGTCCATTCCCAGGGAGACTATTCAGTCTCTCACCCCACTCACACTGGGGCCGTGCAAGCCTGACCCACATCCAATTCAGGGCCTGATTCGGTGATCTGGATCTGGCCCTGATTAATTTTGGATCAATCTGAGCCCAGTACAACCTGATCCGGAACTGGAAATCCAAACCTCGTGTTCATCTTCACTTAAACTCTGAAATCAAAATGGCCATTACTTTTTTGATTTTTTTCACGAAGGTGTATATTGGGAGACATGGTAGCCTCTCAAGAGAGGATTAGCCTTGCCAAGTTTCAGACAGTCATTTTCTGCTTGTGTTTAAGTTTGTATCCCCCCCCCCCGAAAAAAGAAACTAATTTAATTAAGACTGCACTGCACTGGTGTATGTAATATTTCCCTGTATGTGTGCTGCTTGCTCACTGACTGTGTACAATGAAGTCACAAGACTTACACACAAACACAGTAGACTAAGTATTAATACAGAAAACAGAACACAGCTGTAAATAAAATGCAACCTTAAAAACCTAACCTTAAAAAGTTTTTGGGGTAGTGGGGGAAACAATTGGTTGTTTTGTGGAAGGCTGGGACTGGATTGATCGGGAAAGGATGGGAGATCCTAAGCCAATACTTCAGCTGGTGGAACAGCTGCATCAAGCAAGCCATTGGCACTCTACTCTCGTATGAAATGCCCCAATGAGAGAGAGACACAGTTGTTGAAGAACCTCATTTCAGACAACATGGAGGCAGATATGCCAAATAAACATACATACATTCATACATACATACATGACTGGCATTAGAGACCAGATCTACCATTTCTGGGAGATTTGGTGACTGAGTGGTTGTGAGACATTGTTAGACCTGGCCTCTCAGAAAATTATCTTCCAGGTTTGCTTCTCTCTTGTTTCTCAGTGGGTGAACTGTTCAGTCACAGTTGTAGCACCCCATTCTTTCCCTGGTTTCCTTCCGTCTCCCAGCCTTTAACCAGGTGCACTTCTGCTCCAATTGACTTGAACAGTCCCTGCATTTCCTTAAAGCAAAACCCCAACATGCCAGGCTCACAACACTGGGCTACACCTTCATGGTGGCCATATGCTACTCTAAGCCTGCCTCCGCCCAGCAAAATGTGTGTACTAACACTGAGTTACTTTGCAGGGTCGACATAACCCATGCTTTCTCAGCATCAACCCCACCCTCTGCAATATGAGCATAATAATGATGGCCTTTTTTGCATTGGCATTAGCCCAGTATATATATATATTTAATGTTTGTTGTTGTTTAGTCGTTTAGTCTGTCCGACTCTTCGTGACCCCATGGACCATAGCACGCCAGGCACTCCTGTCTTCCACTGCCTCCCGCAGTTTGGTCAAACTCATGTTGGTAGCTTCGAGAACACTGTCCAACCATCTCGTCCTCTGTCGTCCCCTTCTCCTAGTGCCCTCCATCTTTCCTAACTCAGGAAAATAATTTTTGTATGAAATAAGATATGAGTCAGAAAGATATTTGCTGCTGCCTTTGTCTTGGAGCTACTACATGTCAACCACAGCAACACTACAATTCTGGGGAGCAGAATTGCTTTCTGTGGGGCAGCAATTGCTTCTCCACCATTAAAGACTATCAGAAAAGTCTTAAGAACAAACCAAGATGTTATTGTTTCGAAGACTATATAATTCATGTTTCATCCAAACCTTCTCTTTGTCTTATTGGCTAGATCTTCTTTCCTACAAGTCAGTTATTGCTGGCACTTCATTCATTGACCAAAAGTACTGAAACGTAGGAGCAGGCTAGTATGTCATAAAAACCAATGGGTGAACATAGTGCCTGCAGATGGTGTCTCATATCTCATGTCCCTCAAGTGCTAGAGACATATTAAAAAAGGAATGTTAAATATTAAAAAAGACATATTAAAAAAAGGAAAAGAAAGCTGAGAAACTGGAGATTGTGGCTTATTCAGGGGGGTCTTCCCCGCAGACACCCATGTAGGCAATCCATTTCTCCCCAGCAAGTAATCACTTCCAACCATTGGTTCATCTGCACAGCTTCTGATAGCAGCATAGCTGCCAAGTCTCCCGTTTTCCCCGGGAAATCCCTGTTTTTCCAGCTGTTCCTAGCTGAAAAAATGGATTTTTTTTGTTTTTCCCCCGGTTTATTCTGGCGCGGTGGCCGTTTTGGAACTGGGCGGAGCATGCTCAGAAGCGACTTTTGATGCTGCTCTGCCCAGTTCCAAAATGGCTGCAGTGCGACTTCTGGAGCGGCGGCCATTTTGGAACTGGGCAAAGCAGCATCAAAAGTCACTTCTGAGCATGCTCCGCCCAGTTCCAAAATGGTGGCAGCGCTACTTCCGATCTGCTATTTTCGGCCCGGTCCCTCATTTCTCTGACAGCAACTTGGCAGGTATAGATAGCAGAGAGGCTGGGTCTAGACACATCCAAGAAGTGTTTTAGTTAAATGCGTTGTAAATTTAAACAGGGAAATCTGGTGGAGAAAAACAGGACTACACAATGTTATATTGCATATCCAACGCATATAAATTGCTTCTTTACCAATGTAGCTGAGTCCTGGATCCTCTCATACTCCTCTGCTGTTCTTAGAGGCTCCAGTAGCCAAAAGATACACAGTGGTTCAGTTTCTCTTCCACTGTCTTCTGGTTAGTTGTGTGGGTTCTGTGACTTCTAAATGCTACCAGAGTTGAGATGTTGGACTGTAATAGTGGACTCAGAGCGAAGTGTATGTAGATATATATTTCCTTTGGCCTATTCGTCAACAAAAAATGGAACTCGGCAAGTGTTTCCACTGTGGGTCAACATGAATTTTCTGCAGTATTTGAAGGACATTTGTGAGTATGAAAAGACGCCACTGACATAGTGCCAAAAAAGAGAAAAGAAACAAAGTAGATCAATATATATACAATGTGGATATTGTTTTATGTGTTATATTTATTATTTTATGTAGACATAATTATGTAATTTAAACAACTGCAATACATTTCATCATAGTGGGGAAGAATGACCATGTGATCTGAACGCCAGCTTTCTCCGCTGTTCAGGTGCTAAGCGTTGATGGGCAACTTCAAGGCCCCTCCTTTCTCTTCTCAGGGTTGTTTATCTTTAAACCAGACTTGGACCAGATAGCCCTTCAAATAGAGAGGTTCTTCAAATGCAAGACTACTCTCTGTAAAGTAGAACACAGGACCACTCTATGAACACGAGACCCTTGTGATATGGAAGAACTGCTATGCTCTTACTTGAATGCTGTCATACACCGGGTATTCTACAAATAGTTGTTCAGAAAAGAAGTAGGTTTGTGGGATTATTAGAAAACATGGAAAGAAAAAGGAACCCAATGTGAATGGTTTTTTGTTGGATTTGATTCACATGGACAGGAAATAGTAAAAGCAAAGGTTTGGAGAGAAGTAGAATATCTACACCTAATGTTGGGCTAGGAGGACAGATTTTAGTGTATAAATCAGGAAAAGAGCCTATTGGGTTCCATCTCCTAGTGAGAGGGTTGGTATATTCAGAATTCACATTTTTAAACTGATATGTGTTTTTTTTTAATTTTTAACTGCTCGTTGTTTTTGTGTCATTTGCAGAAGCTGAGGAGCTGTATCAGAAGAGAGTTCTAACCATAACTGGGATTTGTGTTGCATTGCTTGTTGTGGGAATAGTGTGTGTGGTAGCTTACTGTAAAACCAAGTGAGTGACATTTATTAATACTAAAGAGAGCTTTTATAATGCATGGACAGTTTATGCCGTTCTTAAAGTTCCAGTTCTTATCAGCCTAAAATACTGTTGTGAGTAACCTGAGCTCTGAGTAGCGTCACTGCAAGGATTCCAGCGCTTACCCAAGGATCAGTTTCACTGGACACTGGACACTGGACCTATATGCAACCTTACTAAACTTTAGGGAGGAAAAGGAAGGGATTGGGTCTACTGTTGGTCCCACCAGTGGGTGAATGCCACCACCCACCGGGAGCTCTCCCCACCCCATTGCCACATACCCTCCAACTCAGCGGCGGCGTAGAAGTGACTTCCAGTGCCGGTGCCACCTGATTTCCAGTGCCCAGACATGGGCAGAGCGACTTCCGGTGCCGGGCTGCCCGTGTTTGCATGTCTGGGCACCAGAAATCGCTTCTGCGCATGTCCAGATATGTGCAGACAGCCGGGAGCCAGGACATGGCCGCAGGCAGGAGCTTTACAGGATATTTACGGGATATAATCAATTCAGGATAACAGTGGGAAACGGTAACAAAACATGGGGGTTTCCCGTGAAAAACGGGAGACTTGGCAGCTATGCATTGCCGCCTTGCTCCACTTCCATTCCCCAGCAATCAACACCAGTGCTGCTACTCTGACACCCTCAGGTGCCATTGTTGGCACCCATGGTAAGTTACATTGTAAACCATTTTTAAAATATAGGCAAAAAGCTGTTGAAGTGTGAATTGGAAAATCTTTAAACAAAACAAAACAAAACAAAAGTGGTGCAAAAGAACTGTAATAGTGAAAGTTTACTGAAGTGTAGATATCATCATCATCATTTACTAATTATTACTAACTATTTTTAGCTGCTTTATCTCACTCAAGGCAACCCAAAATGATTTAAAACCAAACAAAAAACTCCACATAGAGAAATTGAAACCATATGTAAGCCAATAGGCTCCCTCTCTCAATACATCAATGCACAAATGGAAAACCATGCCTCTAAAGCAGGCATCCCCAAACTGCGGCCCTCCAGATGTTTTGGCCTACAACTCCCATGATCCCTAGCTAACAGGACCAGTAGTCGGGGAAGATGGGAATTGTAGTCCAAAACATCTGGAGGGCCGAAGTTTGGGGATGCCTGCTAAGTAGTGCTAAGAACAACTTCCAGCTGAAGTAATTGCACTACTGTTCTCTTCATGCATCTCCAGTGTCTTATCTAATTTGATAAAGTTCCCATATGCAAACTGCAAAGATTGAGCGCAAGCCAAAATTTCTAATTCCCAGCTGCTTGTCCAAGGGGGACCCTGTCTTCCTTGGCACGAGGATGCAGTAAAAAGAGCTGATCATTGTCAAACTTTTTATTTCCCTATTTTTTTTTAATGTCCATTTCATTTTCAAAGGTTTACATACTTTGCCATCAACAATACATTTAATTTTTCCATTGACTTCCCATCCCTTCCTCCATGATGTTCTATGTTTAATGCTGTATATTTTAACTTATAACACTCCATATGTACATCCTAAGTTATTGGCATTAATGTCTTTCTACTGTTGCTCTTATTTCAAATCCCACTGGCATTTTCCTGGAATTACAATAGTTCTTTAGATATTCTACAAAGGTTTCCAATCCTCAAAGAACATTTCGTCATTTTATTCCCCTATTCGTATCTGATTATCTTTTCGGGGTGAAGGCAAACATCAGTAAAATGTATTAATCTGTTTAACTCTTTAGAAAACAGAGGAATCAAATGCATAACCATTTGCGGCAAAATATGTGTCCAGCCCATCAGAACAGAAACCTTGCAAACGGACCTAGTCACCCCCGGCTGGACCCTGAGGAAATTCAGATGGCTGATGTAAGTAGCTTTTTAAAAAAAATTCAGGGTGTGGGAACCTCTTAAATGGCAATGGGGGGAGGGGATAGATCAAGGACAGAGAGGGAAATGGTGCTGCTATATGTGAGGAAGGGAGAAAAGGACACTGAGAGACAAAGGCACAGAGCTTGCTACTTCAAGTCCCTGCAGGTGCATAGCAGCCGAGTGGGCAAGCAGCAGCCCACGAACACACCTGGTGTGTTGCCTAGGGACAGGGGAGAAAATTCATTGCGTTTAGAGGTGGATCTATCAAATTCACACTTTCTAGAACAATCTGAGAACCAAAACACAGAACCTTCCTTCAAAATTGGCAATTAACTGAATTTTGTGATGTATTTCTCCAGTCAAACGGTGTTTACAAATATGCATATATTCACAGTAAAGGTTTGCATGAAAAAGGAGCCTGTTAGTGTGGAGATAATATAAAAATGCATCGTATTAGGACAAATTGCTTGCAAAAGTGTGTGCATTATGTAAAACTGCACTTTAAAAAGTCGGTTTGGAGAAACTCACACAAAAACGCTGAATAATTTTCATTGCTGTGGAAATGTGGAGAGCTGAATTTAAGATTGGAAAATGAAATGTGGAGATCACTGAAATTTGCAGATCCTTCCATCCTTTGTGCTGCCCACTTTGACAGCCACGGTGTGTCTTCAGGCTGCTCCCCCCCCCCAGCCGCCTTGCAATGCTGTCCTCTAAGGATAGCGGGGGAGGGCCTTCACATAGCTGCCAAGTTTTCCCTTTTCTCGCGAGGAAGCCTATTCAGCATAAGGGAAAATCCCTTAAAAAAAGGGAGAACTTGGCAGCTATGGGCCTTCATCATGCAGCAGCCCCCACCTTTGGCTCAATTGATTGGAGAATTCCAATTTGCTATTATAGCTGTTTCTTTTAAAAATTGCAATTTAATCTTACTGCTTTTTGTCATATGCAGCTTTGAGAGCCCTGTCCTGGGCTAAAAGGCTGGGTAGGAATTAAACATGATAATAAGTGTCAGCTTCATTTGGGTAGCCTGAGATGAGCATCTATGCATTTCAGTTGGTGCTATTTGGTGTGTGGAAAGGGGTTTCATTTCCTCCCTGGCTTAATATTTTGGCAAGGCTTAAATATCTCTAAAGAGATCGGTTTTTTTGCTCGGGTGATGCAACTATTGCTGTTATATGCAAGTTGTCTCCTCTGGTGATCTGTGTTGCTCTGCATCTTTGGTGTTTTGTGCTTTGCTGCTGGGGAGATGCCAGCGCCAAGAGATTAGCATTACAAGGTCATAAGCTTTTAAAAGCAATCAGAAGCAGCACTTCCAGGCAGGCTAATTGTTTTGGAGGTTCTGAAATTGAAGAACAAAAGTCAAGCATATTTAGGGCAATCTGAATTGGCTGGCCTAATTCTTATCCTCTGTAAAGCATAATGTAGTATAATGTAGTATGGTTTATAACAAGCCTATAAATAAAACAATGTTTTCAGCTTAAAATTGATGTCAGATAATTTGTGACTCTCCACCCAGTATATGTCGAAAAACGTTCCTGCTACCGAGCATGTCATACGAAGGGAAGCAGAGACCACTTTTTCAGGGAGCCATTCTTGCTCACCATCCCACCCGTGCTCCACGGGGTCTCCGACTTCAAGGCAAAGGTACTCCACATCCCAGCTTCAAAACTCAGCTTTGTCTTAACTTACCTGCCTATTGATCTGTGCAGATGCCAACATCTGGGAGTGCAGAAAAGCCCTTCAGTTAATGACATGATGGAAATGTTCCTTGCAGGCCTCTGGCCTCCTTTGCAACAGTTTAATTTCAGTAATTGACTTTTGCTTGTGCCTGTGGCATTTTGCTTTCAGATCTCACCTCCCTCATGCTAGCAGGGTCCTCTTGTCTTTCTAGAGGCAGAGGCAGTCAGGAAGGGGGGAGCAGCCTGGCGCTCTCTCTAAAAACCAGTTATGCCCATACCTGCCAAGTTGCTGTCAGAGAAATAAGGGACCGGGTCGGAAATAGCAGACCGGAAGTAGCGCTGCCGCCATTTTGGAACTAGGCGGAGCATGCTCAGAAGTGACTTTTGATGCTGCTTTGCCCAGTTTCAAAATGGCCAACGCGCCAGAAATTGCACTGCAGCCATTTTGGAACTGGGCAGAGCAGCATCAAAAGTCGCTTCTGAGCATGCTCCGCCGAGTTCCAAAATGGCCGTCGCGCCAGAATAAACCGGGGGGGGGGACAAAAAAAATCCGTTTTTTTCAGCTAGGAACAGCTGGAAAAACGGGGATTTCCCGGGGAAAACGGGAGACTTGGCAGCTATGGTTATGCCCCTTTGAGTGTTTCTGTCCAGCTCTGAGAGGGTTTGAGCACTCAGAAGGAATGGTGGAAGGGGTGATGTGGGTCCCAAAGAAAATGCTCCGCATGGAACTCTGTGCTCTTAACCCCTCCATGCCCATGTATATGCAAAGCCCATTTCCCGGTGTGGCGAAAAGCAACATTCTCTTGGGGTAGGTAACACAGGGCACAGCCTCCTTTCTACCCCATCCTCTTTCTCCAAGAAGCTTAGAGCTGCATGCATGGCGTTAGCCCATTTTATTCTCTCACAAGTCAAGCCTGCTAAGTAATTTGGGTGGATCTATGCCGTATGAGGCTGCTGGGAGGGATCAGAAGTCACGTCTTGCTCTGGTTTGATCTGCAGACACGGAAGCCACACTTGGAGCTTGGAGCAGACAGAAAGCCTGAGTTCAGACTGCCAGTCTGGGATTATGCTGTCTTCAGTGGGAACCAGCAACTGCAACAGCCCTGCCTGCGTGGAGGCTCGCGCTCGGAGAGAGGCTGCCTATGCTCGCGAGGAGCAAAGGATCCCCATGATGCAATACAGAGACTCGGTGGATTCCCTTCGAGACTCGCCACATAGTGAGAGGTCTCGTTTTCTGTTGTTATTTTCGCTTGCTATTCCCACTTGCTTGTCAGTATGGCTGGTGTTTCACAGACCTGAAAAGCAGAGAAAAGTTCCCCCTCGCACAATGTCCAGTCTCTCTCATGAAACTGTGAGAGAGAAGGAGAGGGAGGGTGAGAGCTTTGAGCATCAATTCCAGAGTCAAGATGAATAAACTGAGTTAAAGGTTTTTGTTTTTGTTTGCAACACACATACACGAGTGCACGAGTGCACGAGTGCGCGCGCGCGCACACACACACACATTAAAAGGTCATGTAGGATAATGGCTAAGGGGTCGTCCACACTTACTTTTGCTCTGCATTTCTAGGTCTGGGCTTTCCAGGTCTGTGTCCGACAGTTTTGTTTGTTTGCCCCACTGCTTTCCCTGCAAAAACCTTGCTGCTTAATGCTGAATTGGAGTAAATGGCATTCTGTGGAAAACTTGAATTGCCATTTGCTCTGATTCAGCAATAAAGAGCAGATTTTCTTAGGGAAAGCAGTGGGATGACAACAACAACAACAACAACAACAACAACAACAACAACAACAACAACAACACTTGGACATAGACCAGGAGAGTGAAGAAAGTGTGGCGTGAAAGGTAAATGTGGTAAATGTGGATGTGCATTGACAATAAAGGTAGGTAAAGGTAAAGGGACCCCTGACCATTAGGTTCATTTGACCGAACTCCATGAGAATTCCCACCTTGCTCCTGTCAGTGTGGTCATTCTTCCCAGGCCCCGGGGACGATGACTTTCTCCCTGCCACCTCTTTCTATCTCATTGTAAATAAAACACACAGACAAACAGGAAAAATATTTATGTGCAAGTTGGGCTATTAGAAAGCATTAACTCAGGCTGGATTTAAAGTTGTGTGCTAAACGGGGTAGGGTGGGGAGCTTTTCATTGTGACACTTCGGCTTGATCCCAATGCCCTTGTTTCTTCTTCTAGGTACGTATCTGCCTTGACCACCCCAGCACGCCTGTCGCCGGTTGACTTCCATTGCTCAGTATCAGCCCACATGCCCACCTTTGAGATCACTTCTCCTAATTCAGCTCATGCAGTCTCCCTGCCTCCTGCAGCATCCATTAGTTTCCAGGTGGAGGAACAGCAGCCATTGCTCCGAAGGTACCAGATCCCTTCCCAAGATATGCAAAGGTACGAGAGTTACTACCAAAGAAGGAGCTACCTGAACGAGAGCACGGGGAGCATGCCCTCCAGCCCCTTCCGCATCACGGAGGACGATGAATATGAGACGACGCACGAGTACATCTCTGCACTAGATCAGCCAAAGAGAACGGGCAGCAACAGCAGGCGGTGGAGAAAATCTAAACTGAATGGGCACCTGTCACACAGGGGCAAAATGCTTAGAGACTCCTTTTCAGTGAGCAGCGCCTCGTACAGCGAATCTGATGAGGAGCTGGTGGCCGAGAGCACTCCTTTCTTAAGTATGAGAAACATGGAGGCAATGGACCCTGATTCACCCCCTCTGTATCGCCTGGCCGAGAGCAGGACTTACTATTCCTTCGACAGATGCAACACACAGGGAGGAAGCCAACCGACACATAATAGCAGATCCAACCAAGATTCAGCACCCCCTTAGAGGCCACACCGACTCTTCCTCATGCCCACTCCCATGAACACACCAGGACCGAGGAAGGGGGGGGGAGAGGAACAACAGAAAAGACAAATTTTTATTTTATATATAAAAAAAGAAAAAAAATATGAAATGTTTTATTTTCATTTTAGCAATGATGTCTTATAATAGCTAATGGCAAAGACCTTTTTATAAGGAATCTCTATTTATACGTAACATCTTGATTTACAGCTTCTGAGAAAAGAAGAAATCAACAAAAAAAATTGGAAGAGATGGGCCAATTTTTGACTACTTACAAATCATTTAAAAAAAAATCGTGGTGCCTTTTGCTGTACGCTAATGCCAGAGTCCACAATGAAAATTACATTTAAGCATTCTTGAGATCATGAGCTTTATGTTCAGGACAAGTTGTTATGGAATATTTTAATAAGCACTTTTCCATTTGAAGAAGAACACCCTTTTAAATTGCTTGATATTTGGATGTTGGTAATCTAGTGCTTTTAAAGTGTTGCGCACACATACACTTTCTCTTTTGTGCTCTCTCTCTCTCTCTCTCTCTCTCTCTCTCTCTCTCTCTCTCTCACACACACACACACACACACACACATACACACACACATATGTGTCAATGTTTCCATAAGTACCTTTCCCTTTCAGGGAAAATAATATGTACTGGTAATTACGTTTTTAAATACAAGATAAGTAGGAAGTGAAAAAAGCACACAGTAGCAACGGCCCTTACAATATAGCGCTTATTCTAAACAGATCCATGAGCAAGGGGAAACCAGATAATCAAACAAATTAAATACTTCGAAACAGTGTGGTTAAATAGGACTACTTCAAGAAATGCCGATTCTGAGATCTGCTTCAGCCCTGCTACTGAGCACAAGCGCTAGCTGTTCATCAGTGACTCTGAGCATCTGCTGTCTGTTCTTCAGAGCCAAAAAAAGGTGCAGCCCAGATGCTGATGCTGGCTTGGTCATAAAACAAACTTGGAAGGTCCAGGGGCTGTTGATGACATGTGCGCACCTATTTTAAAAGCCCAAAGTGAGCTAACAATCTCTTGAAGTACATCACCCCGAGCACTAGCTGTCTCCTCCTCCTCCTTGTCACAAGTAGCGTCATCAGCATGCTAGCTCTTGCCGCTACCTCCCCCCCCCAAAAAAGAAACAAAATAAATGCCACTACCAGTGTGCCATGTTTTGTAAAGACAGTTGTTATTGCAACGTTCTGGCGTTTCATAATGACTTTCTTAAAAATATATACCAGTATCTCTATATTTTAGACAGCCGCACAGCATCCCATTGTGTCACTAGCAGCTCTGAGACAACTTCTTTGTACAACTGGCAAGAGAACTCCCATGGCCGAGAGAGATCCCTCCATTCCTTTCCGTTCCTCGTGGGGCCCCCTGGTTTACATCCTAGCCTGCCTCTTTTCTTTTTTTCTCTTTTGACTTCTGCATGTCCTTTGCATTTCAGATACTGTAGATTGGATGCATGGAGAAGCTGTGACTGAGAAGATTAAAATACAATTGCCAGTGTATTTCTTTTAACTTTTAGCAATAAAGTACTTTAAAACCCTTTGTTCCTCATCCACAACAGGGTCCAATAGAAACGCTGCTAATTTGTCATAAAGATGATTGTAAAAAAGAAAAGAAAAAAATGCTCTGGATTGTCTGAATGTCAGAACTCTTGACTGTTTAACACTTGAACTTTTTAAATATTATAAATAAAAGTAAGAAATGACTACCAAGATTCTAAAATCAATTTCACAGTCAGTGGTGAGAGAGAAAATGAAAGACTGGGAGCCATTATAGGTCTCAATTGGATCTAGACTAAAGTTCTCTGATTTTGTAATAGCAGACCTGGCCTAATCACCATCCCTTTCCTTCTGGGCTGTCAAAGCCAATTCTGACTAGGGATGGAAGGATCTATCAATCTCAGATATCTCAGTTTTTCATTTTTCCAATCCTGAATTCAGTTCTCCACAATTTGCAGGAATGTGTGATTTTTTTAAAATAAAAAAACACATTTTCATTTTAGTGTGAATTTCTCCTAATAAACACATTTTATACACAATTTTGACTATTGTACACATTTTTTGCAAGCAATTCCCCTTAATATAATTCCTTTTTCTTTGTTATCTTGACTAATATATTATTTTTAACAACAACAATGGTAATTCTGTGCACACTTTCCTGTAATATATCATTTTTAAAAAGCATTAGTTGGTTGGAGAATTGCATTGCAAAATTCAGATAAGTGCAAATTTCAAAGGATAGTTATATTTCAGTTCACATATTGTTCCAGAAAGTGTGAATTTGAGGGTTTAGGCTTCCGACGTGTAGCAAATTGAATCTCCCCTCCATCCCCGGTTCTGACACACCAATAATCTGTCCCAAATTGGCATAAAATTGCAATCGTATTAAAGCTGCACTCCTGTACAAATTTCCTCTGGGAAAAAAATAGCATAGGATTTGAATGCACCTACCATTTTATGGCTTGTTCAGCCAGTTCTTTTTTTTTAAAAAAAAAGGGTTTTGCAAAATGAATAACCTCACTTTTTATATTCTGCAAACAATGAGCTTAAACTACAAAAGAAAATAAATACCCCTTCTCCCTCCAACCTCCAAGCAGGGAAAGTCATTGTTCCAATGCCCACGTCATACAGGTAAGTATATTGATGTCTGGATAGCTGAGATGTCATGAGCCTCAGGAAGTTCCTATTTCCTTTTTCTGGTGTAGGTTCAGCCTTTGAACAGGAGAAAACTTATGAAAATCTATTCTCAAATCACACTCTGAATCATGATTTTGCAATAAAATGCAGCTCTGTCTAGACTCCAGTAAGGTACTGAAGTTCCATTGAGTTTCATCAACAGGGAGCCTTGTTGTTCACACTGGGTAAAAGACACAGGAGCCAGCGCTGACCTCAGATGAGGCTATGTTGAAAATCATGAGTTTTTCAGGCTGGAGCACAAGGCCCTGGACCTAGCGGGTAGAAGTGTGTGATACCTGCTGAGTGCGTTGAAATGGCAGCTATATTTTGTCATAACTACAACCAGATCCATCATGAAATGAAACGTTTGAAAGATGAGTTTTGTTTGGAGTAGTTTATTAGTGCTGCATACACCAGCAGCAAAATGTGTGTTTGTGTGTGCTCTTCCTTGCTCTGAGCACAGAGTGCCTTTTTAGAAAAAAAATCTCTGAAATGTTTGACAGGATGGAAGTGGTGCAGTCTTTAAGCAGCAAGTGCAGCCCTAATAGCCATTTTTGGTATCCCATTCCCCTTTTGACATTTTGTAAAAAGATGGACAGGTACGTTGGGGTTTATTCTAGATTTATTGAGATTTTATGCGACTTCTGCTTTCCTTTGCGTGAAACATCATATGCAGATTCATTCACCAAAGAGCCCATAAAGTTATTTTAATGTTTTCATGCATTTCTACATAGGTTTTATTACGCCTACCTAATAAAACAGATTTCTTATCTGCATCTGCCTGATTTCTTTAACACATTGCCTTGTTTTATATATATAACTGCCAAGAGTCTAGTTTTCACTAAAGCTTCGTAAGCGTTTTTCTTTGCTGTGATACAACAAGCATTTGCAGATTGCTTGTGCAATTAAACCAAATAAACACTTAGGAATGCCCACAACATAAGAAGCCAGCAATTATTACATACAGAAATAAAAATGATTGCATACAGAGTCTAGCCAAGCTCCAGACTCTCTCTCACACACTCCTGAGGGGAAATGGCGCAGGGGAGCATGGCTCCTAAAATACCCTTAAAACAAGGCTACATTGTGGCATAGAGTGAAGGGAAGCCTGGAAGGAAAGGATGCTGCTCCAAAAACCTGCTTGGATTTCATGGAATCAGAGAATTGCAGTTGGACAAGGGTCAGCTGGTCCAACTCTCTGCAATGCAGGACTCTCTTGCCGACGTGGAGCTTGAAGTCATGGCTCTGAGATTACGTGTCTACCAAGAGCTGCACGATGACCTCATCTCACTCCATGGGCTTCCACAGGGTGTGTGTGAGAGAGGCAGATAGGCAGTGCCACCTTTGCTGATGTCACATGACCCCCATGTGACTCTTTGCACCTGGGTTTGGGACACATTCTATTACTTCAGTGGCTAGCGGGGGGTGAAGTTGACTCTCAGACTCCAGTATGAACATGGAACGCAATGGAGTCTGAATTTGGAACCGAGTTTTTTTAAAAAAATTATACGTAAGCTACCATATTTTTCCGTATATAAGAAAATATTTTCCCGCAAATTTTTTAAGTTTAAAATTGGGGGGTCATCTTATATATGGGATGTTGCAATTAAATATATGATGCCACCATCCATATTCTCCCCCCCCCAGCCTCCCCTCACTATTGGCCTCATGACAAACCCTGGCCTTGTACTCCATAGCTGCCAAGTCTCCCGTTTTCCCCAGGAATTTCCCGTTTCTCCAGCTGTTCCTAGCTGAAAAAATGGATTTTTTTGTTTTTCCCCGGTTTATTCTGGCGCAGCGGCCATTTTGGAACTGGGCGGAGCATGCTCAATAGCGACTTTTGATGCTGTTCTGCCCAGTTCCAAAATGGCTGCAGTGCGACTTCTGGCGCGGTGGCCATTTTGGAACTGGGCAAAGCAGCATCAAAAGTCACTTCTGAGCATGCTCCGCCCAGTTCCAAAATGGCGGCAGCGCTACTTCCGGTCTGCTATTTCCCTTATCTCTCTGACAGCAACTTGGCAGGTATGTTGTACTCCCCGCCCCCAGCAGCCCCCACTCCGGACATTGTCCCTTCCACCCGGTTCCCTCAGCCACCCCCTGGCTACCCAGATCCCCCACCCAATTCCCCAAGCGTACTCACTCAGGCAGTTCTGGCTGTCACAGCTCCTCGATCAGCGTTCGCGCCTGCCGGCGCTCATGAAATAAATACGGTACATACCATAAATACTGAGACAAAAGTGCAACACACAGGCAGGAGAGCTGGCGCTGGAGCTATAGTGGTGTTACCCTGAGCTGACAGGAGCAGCCACCATTACACAGCTTGCCTCACTGTTTGATGCTTAAATATATGGTACTAAATATACCGGTGTTTTGAATATTTAATAAAATATCAAAGTTGTTCTGTTTGGTGTTTAAAATATTTATTTCTTAATTTGGGGCTCAAAAAATAGAGGCCGTCTTATACATGGGGGCGTCTTATAGATGGGAAAATATGGCATTTCCGGGGGGGGGGCAGTTTATGAATGTTTGCCAAGTTTTGTTGTTGTTGTTACTTGTGACATTAGGCATTGTGGGAGGAAGGCCTGAATAGTCCCAGCTTTTCATCCTCATCATCCATTCTGAGTTTGTTGGAGTCACACTAGATATGGCAGCTGGCTTTTATAGAGAGAACAACTAAGAGCTCACCAAGTCCCATGAGCAATGAGGGGGTGGGCAATTCAGTTAATTCCTCCACCCCTCTCCCTCCATCCTCACATTTCTCAGGAAGGCTAGTGCCTCTGTCTGAACAATGGGGAGGGGTGGGTGTGAATAGCTTAGCAGAGTGCTTGGGCGAACTTGCACAGGGTTGTAGCTTCAGCCAGACAGCCCCTAAATGGCTAACAGACATTTCATTCTATCTCTTTTCACATCTCTGTGAGGTGCCCAGATAATTGTTTGTTCCTGCAATTGTGGGTTTTCCCCCCTTGGGGCGCTCTGGGGGAGCAATGTAATTGGCTTGTGCTCCTGGCTCAGCAGGTGTACACTTGTGGGTGCCTAGCTGGGTGTGTAGAGAGCTCCAGTTTCCTTGGTGCCAGGAAGTCTGGGGAAAAGAGCTTGCAGTAAGATGACTTTCCAGGGCCCTGCAGCTAGCCAAGACCAAGAAACCACACCTTTTTTCCCAGGATGAAAGAGAGGGGAGGAAAAGTGGGTGCTAATAATAATAACAACAACAACAGCAATAACAATAACAACAACCAAACTGCGGGAGGCAGTGGAAGCATAGCTGCCAACTTTTCCCTTTTCTCATGAGGAAGCCTATTCAGCATAAGGGAATTTCCCTTAAAAAAAGGGAAAACTTGGCAGCTATGAGTGGAAGACAGGAGTGCCTGGTGTGCTCTGGTCCATGAGGACACGACTAAACAACTAAACAATAATAATAACGAATCTAAGGAGGAAGCCCAGGTGGCGCTGTGGGTTAAACCACTGAGCCTCGGGCTTGCTGATCAGAAGGTCGGCGGTTCGAATCCCTGTGACGGGGTGAGCTCCCGTTGCTTGGTCCCAGCTCCTAACAACCTAGTAGTTCGAAAGCACGTCAAAAATGCAAGTAGATAAATAGGAACCGCGACAGCGGGAAGGTAAACGGCGTTTCCGTGTGCTGCTCTGGTTCTCCAGAAGTGGCTTTGTCATGCTGGCCACATGACCTGGAAGCTATACGCCGGCTCCCTCGGCCAATAATGTGAGATGAGCGCGCAACCCCAGAGTCGGCCAAGACTGGACCTAATGGTCAGGGGTCCCTTTACCTTTACCATTAAGGAGGAAGCAATGTGGATATGCATGTGGTGGTAGTCAGGGAAAACTGGGAATTCAGTGGTCAAGTTCATGATCAGATAGAATTTGAGTTTGTGCTATCTTGGGAGCCTGAGAATTTGGGTAACAAAACTAAAGTTGGAGGGTCTTCCCAACCCTAGCCCTAACCCTAAGTAATAATAGTAATAATCATTTATTACCCGCCAGGGGAAGAGGGAATATGATAGTGTTCTTGTACATATTTGTAACTTGCACCAGCCTGTTGTTCTTTCTAAACTCTGAAGTGGAGATGAAATACCCGGAAACCTGTTTCAGCAATCCACATCTCTTTGCAGGCTAAACTGAAAGGGTGACTCTTTCTGGGCTGGGGTTCCTCAGCCCACCCGAAAGGAATAAACGTGCAGTTTCCTCCACTGTGGAGGAATATATGTGTGGGTATCGTTTCTGCTGAATTGTCGAAAGTCATCAGAAAGAGCACCAGGCAGAGTTTTGGATTAATCCACTTTATTAACAGGTTCATCATCATTTGTACATGATTCTTAGTTCACCATTTCAAATAAAACTATCAAACTGTACAAAAACAAAGAGATTTAAAAAGGGGGGTGGCAAAACAGGATGGCGGCTTCCCCGGTGGTACGAAACATGGAAACTCAACAATTTATAAATTCTCAAAAGCTGTGAGAACCCAAACAAATCTCTTTTACTATCTTCATCTTAAAAAGCTGCAAAAATAGAAACTGTAAATTACTGTAATTAGCAGCTACAAGATCCTTTAAAACTGGAACTTGATTAACTGTGAGCATGTCTAGAAAAGAAGATGGAAATGAGTCGATCGGTAAATAAAGTGCTGAAGGCCTTGAAAACGCAGTGGAGTCACTTCTACCACAGCAAGAAAGGAACAGAAGCACAGCATCCCATTGAGCGAGTATATTTATGCTTACAGCAAAATGGAATATGTACAGCTATCTGCGATGAGCAGCTCGGTCCCCCACCCTCCCCACGCACGTCACTTAGCTTGCAGTTGCCTGGATGCCCATGAAGCAGAAGCAGAAGGGAAGGGGCACAAGAGAAGCAGCAAGAGTGAATTCCCTCTTTACGGTGGCTGAGTGCACAGCCAGCTGGGATTTAGTTACAGAAGAGAAGAAGAAATGTCCATTAAGCTACTAAATATTCAAAACGTTACTTAGCACTGCTAAGATCCCTGTATAGCAAAGTTATTTTCTCCCTGCCCGTCTTTTGGGCACTCTTACCTTTACAAGGTTATATATTTGACACCAAGTTTTAAAACACTACGTACATTTTGGCAGTAGAGCAGATAATGCAGTTATTGCAAAACACGGGCCACTCATTGAGTTCTGATGATAGCATTTGATTTTACATGTACCTGTAGAAATTCTGCCCATTGATTCTGTTTATCTGCTGTCCTAGTATTTCTTGACTTGTATATTGTTAAGGACTGTGGCACTGGTAGTAGTTAAAGGAACAGATTTGGTCGTGTCTCCATGTTGCTACAGCACTGCAGCGGTTGCTCAGTGGAAAATCCAGCTGTTTATACAAGGAAACACAGCTGGCAAAAGAACATCCCAATCCTTGTATGGAAAACTTGTCCATTTATTGCATGCACAGTAAAGGGAAATGTCGACAGTGATAACCAGTGCAGACAGTCTATGGTCCTGGAATACTTAAGCACCAGAAGAGAAGCTTCTTTGAATTCTTTCTGCTGTAGTATTTGCATTATGTACTTAATGCACACCCAAGAAACTATTGTGCTCGTAAGTTTCAGTTGAGGAGGACAAGATACCACTTTCTGGTTACCTTAACCTATTGGTTACCTGAAGTGTTCTGGTCTACCATGTCTTTCTCTGCTTTGCTGTTTACCACCGTCAACTGCCCTTGGCTTATGGAAGGGCTGGAGTAAGTCTTCCTCAAGGAAATGTCTTCAGCTTCCATTGTGAAGAGGTTGGCTTCTATTTTTTCCAGATCATCTGTCCCGGCCTTTATCTTCGCACACAGAAGATTGATGTAAGTCTCATAGCGGCTTTTCTGTGAAGGACAATGAAACAGACCAAAAAGCCTGAGAGAGAAAGTCAGAAATGACCAGAGCAATAGATAGAGAGACAAGTGCTGGGGATTTCTCTTTGTGACCAGGAAGATGTGTTTGCTTCAAGGACGGGTAAGGTGTCAGCAAGGGAGCGACTACAGGACCCTAATCTGGTTCATTACATCACATGAATTGACATATAAATCTGCTCCATCCCCACATTTATCTGAATAATTTTGGGGAAACTTCTTTAAAAATCCATATAAATTTAATTCTTTTTTAAAAAGTTAAGTAATTAGGAGGTGGTTTAAGAGTTCTCCTTCTTCCCTCTCTCCCTTTCTTCTTCCTTTTTACACCTACCAGCCCTGGTTTCTGCCACAGCAACTCCCTGAGAGCAAGGACACAGCATGTAACCACCATGCACAGGAGGAATTGCAGTGCATTTTCCAACAGGAGCAGCATGCTAGCTTATTCGATGGTATGGAAGGAGGACTAGTGATGGGGAAAATGGCTTCCAGCTTGAGCTTCCATTAGTGTACTTTAGAAGTGGACTTACTCTTGCATGCATATTTTCTATCAAAATATGCATTTCGAAATACATTTTGGTTCATTATTGAACTGAGCTTTTGAAGGAGAGCTAAATCTGGATCCATGCCAGGATTAGTCCAGGAAGGCTTAATCAGATCCCTTCATCTTGAAATGCACAAATGCTTAATTCCTCAAGCATCATTACATGCACTTGAGAAGGTGTACCTCTTTTGGACAAGCCAAAACCCCAGTCATTCTCTCCAGGTTTATCCTATCTTTGTCCCACAGATCATTTGTCACCTGGAAAGCCTCACCTCAAATATTAAGTAATGCTCTTTCAGGCGATATTCTTCAGCCTCTTTCGACTTCAGGCCTTTCACTATTGGGTGTAGTTTATGCTCCGTTAACTCATCTGCAACTTGCCTCATTTTATTCTCATGTGACTGTAGCTGCTCATCCTGGAAGGCGAGGAGGAAGAGAGACTGACTCAAGTTCTTTAGAAATAAGCATGTATGCAAATATCTGAATTGGGTGCCCTGAACGGTTTGGGATCATTGTAGCGGAGCCTGCCTGCCCACCCGGGTCATCAGGCCTTTTCTATATCCTGCCACCAGCAAGGGTTCAATTAGTGAGTAGATATCAGGTGGACCTCTCTGCAGTGCTTTCTGGACTCTGGAACTCCCTGCCCCAGGAGTTCTACCTGGCCTCCTCTGTGAGGCAAGAACTTTTATTTCAACAAAGCCCATAGGCTTAGCTGGTTTCTGGGTGATCTCTCAAACTTCTTTCTTCTGCTCATTTTAGATTGTATTGTGTTGCGTTGTATTTTTAATTGTGTTGATTGTCTGCCACCTTTATGCTGCAGAAATAGTTTTGGAAATATTAGATATGGTTTTAGAATGAATATTAAAGAAAAGAAATAACATAAATAAACATGGTGGAAGGTAATGGGTGGTCTATCACCACTAGCAAGTTGACCCTAATGTCAAAGTTGCCACAAGGGAATCACTCTAAGGGTGAAAGGGTAGCTGTGGGAAGATCCTGGCTCCCTCTTGTGGGAGAGCTATTTTGGAGGACTTGGAGAGGAAGCAATAGTCAGGTTCACAAGCATAGCTGCCAAGTACCCCGTTTTCCCCGGGAAGCCCCCATTTTTACTTACCTTTTCCCGCTGGTCCCCTGTATCACTTCGTCTCCCGTTTTTCTCCATATTTTCTCCTGCCGGCAGCCATTTTTTTTCTTTCCGATTTGCCCTTCTATGGGCACCAAAAATGTCCACCGCCGGCTTCAAAAGTCGCATCTACGCATGTCCGGAAGTGCATAGACGCGACTTCCGGTGTCGGCGGCGGCCATTTTTTGTGCCCATAGATGGGCAGAGCGCACCGGAAGTTGCGTTGACGCACTTCCTGACATGCCTACAAGCGACTTTCGAAGCCGAGGGCAGCCATTTTTGGTGCCCATAGAAGGGCAAAGCGACACCGGAAGTTACGTCGACGCAACTTCCGGTGTCACACGGCTGCCGGTCCCGGATTCTGCAGTCCGGGACATGGAAGGTAAGTTCACAAGAATGACACCACATGCCTCTTCCCTTCAACAAGAGAGGTCGGGAAGGGTGAGGACAGAGGGCAGGCAGTTTGTTTTATCCCAGATTGCAATCTTGCTTCATTGTAGCACTATTATCCAATCAAAAGCACAATAAGAGCAAATTAAGAAAAAATGGGCCACGATGAAGACTTATGTATACATTCAGCACTTAGTTAGATGGCTTTCTGCCATATTTGTACATACACATGCTTTTTCCTTTTACCTGACAGAGCTTGGTTGTTGAAGATGGCAAGAGAGGACGGCAGAATTTTTTCATGGAGCAAATAGCAGCTGGAAATGCAGGGGCAGAAAAAATGGCCGCCACCAAGTTTATTCTCAGAATCCAGGACAGCATTTCTCCTTTGCTTCTATGGAGACCAGGCAGGGTGGAAGGAAGAGAGGGCCATTACACACAAGAGTAGGAGAGGCAGGATGTGTCAGAAGTGGGGCGGGAGAGAGAGAGAGAACACACATGCCAATATGATAAAAGTGAAGGGAGACTCAATACATTTCTCTTCCCACTAAGCAGCCTTTCTGAACTGCTGGGTGTGCATTGAAGCCTTTGCTAATGACTTGAGATCCAAACAGTTTGGGACCAGATTATCTGAAAGAATGCCTGGTTCAATATAGACCTGCCTACCCACTTTAATTGTAGCAGGGTCACCATGCTTCCTGTGGGAACCCATTACACAACCACCAGGAAAAGGGTCTTCTCTGCATCCACTTTGTGAATTTAAGGTAAATTAAGGTGGTTGGTAGGGATGCGGGGGGCGCTGTGGTCTAAACCACTGAGCCTTGGGCTTGCTGATCAAAAGGTCGGCAGTTCGAATCCCCGCGAAGGGGTGAGCTCCTGTTGCTCGGTCCCAGCTCCTGCCAACCTAGCAGTTCGAAAGCATGCCAAAAAATGCAAGTAGCTTAATAGGTGGGAAGGTAAACAGCGTTTCTGTGTGCTGCTCTGGCGTCGGTGTTCCATTGCGCCAGAAGCGGCTTAGTCATGCTGGCCACATGACCTGGAAAAAAACTGTCTGTGGGAGTGGACAAACGCCGGGTCCCTTGGCTTGTAAAGCGAGATGAGCACCACAACCCCAGAGTTGTTCACGACTGGACTTAACTGTCAGGGGTCCCTTTATGAAATAAGGTGCCACACAAAAGTCTTGTGGTATCTTAAAGACTAACATGTTTAGTCTAAGCTTTAGTTGAGTCTAAGACTGAGCATTCCCACATGGGTTCTGTTGGAACACTTACGGCGCTTGGAAGAGGAACACTCTCCAGTCTGCAGTCTTCAGCTTCAGCACATTGGATTTTTTGCTATAATCGGAGGCTTTTGTGGCTAAGGCATGGTGAATGCGGATGGCATTCTTTAGATCTACTTCAGAAAGATCTTTGTCAGGTTTGTATTCATCCTGTGAAGGAGAAGAGAGATAACAGTAATAGCAACTCCGATAGAATCATGCTGGAAGGGACTTGCTAGCTTTCCAAAACTGTTCCAGGCAGGTGTTTATCCAGTTTCTCCTTAAACACACACACATACACATCTCAAATGGAGAAAATAAAAGACAGAAGAGATTAATCAAATGACACCCGGCCAGGGACCCAGGTGGCGCTGTTGGTTAAACCACAGGGTCTAGGGCTCGCTGATCAGAAGGTCAGTGGTTCGAATCCCTGCAACGGGGTGAGCTCCCGTTGCTCGGTCCCAGCTCCTGCCAACCTAGCAGTTCGAAAGCACGTCAAAATGCAAGTAGATAAATAGGGACCGCTCCGGCGGGAAGGTAAATGGCGTTTCCGTGTGCTGCTCTGGTTCGCCAGAAGCAGCTTTGTCATGCTGGCCACATGACCCGGAAGCTGTCTGCAGACAAACACTGGCTCCCTCAGCCTATAGAGCGAGATGAGCACCGCAACCCCAGAGTCGGACACGACTGGACCTGATGGTCAGGGGCCCCTTTACCTTTACCTAGTTGGCAATATTAGTCTCATGGGAAAGGATAGAAGGAACAGTGGCTTTGATTCAAAGAACCATGAGTGGCAGGAGTTTGTTAGCACTGCTCTGTGAATTATTGTTCTAGAATAAAGTTTTGTGCAATGTTGCCTATTGAGTTGCAACATATGTATTATTAGAAACCTGAAGCATGATGCAGGCTGTAGTGTTTAAGTGTGTGGTGTATTTAGGCAAGTGATGTGCGCTGGGGTCAGGACCCATGTTGTTAGATAAAATCAATGGGGTGTTGCAGAGAGAAAACGCGGGTGGCTGTGTGCAGATTTAGTAGACGCGGTGACCAATGTTTCGCCCTACACGTGAGCAGCAAGTTGCATCAGTGCCAGCAATACGCAAATCCTTGGTTAGCCAAGAGTGTGACTTCACTGAAATGTGCACCACACAGGACAAATCCTTTTCCTTCAATAAACTTTATTGTTACAGACCAGTGAAAAATTGTGCTCTATACAAGTGGAAGGAGCTTTTGTGACGCAGCTCTCGTTTGACACCCCCTAGTGCCATTGACGTCAGTGCCTGTGTCCACGCACACACTTGCTCTCCTCCTCCTCTGTCGTGTTCCAGGGGACTCTCGCCTGGCCCGGATACATGGCTGTCCAAGAGGTTCTGAATCAACCCCTGGTGCACTGATCCATTACCCTCTCTCACTCTGCATGGGCTCTTTGTCAATGCCAGCCATTTCCCTCGTGGTGGTTGTGGCCATTTCTTACATGGGTTCTCCTCCACAAAAGTTAACTGGTGTTTTCCTTAGACCCCTCAGCTCCTGTCCTCAATCTTGCATAGCCCCACTAATATTCAGAAGTCCAGTCCACATAGCCTTGTACTCTTGTATGATCGTGTGATGCAGTTGGTGAACTCCTGGCAGTTGGACCTCATCATGCTAGGGTTCTTCTCAATCTGCCTTTTTCTGGGCCCACACATCCATAATGATATGTGGGTGGTGTTGGGTATCTTTCAGCAGGTGGGTAGTGCATGCTGTATGCTTCTGGTGGTGATGACGCACAGACATTTCTTGTCCTCCTATTATTGGTGGTTACACCTAAGGCAGAAAGAATAATAGAACAGATCAAACATGACAGAGCCAGCATACATTTTCTGAAATACATGTACACTTACAACATTCAGGTACACAAACAGCCCATTTAAACAGTGGTACCTCTACTTACGAATTTAATGCGTTCCAAACACACATTTGTAAGTCGAAAAAAATTGTAAGTCGAATCCCATAGGAATGCATTGGGGGAAAAAATTCATAAGTCAAAGCAACCCTATCTAAAAATTCGTGAGTAGAAAAAATCCTATCTAAACAGCATCCAAGATGGCGGACGGAGCTCCATTCGTAAGTAGAAACATTCGTAAGTAGAGTTATTCATAAGTAGAGGTAGCACTGTATGGTGATTCTCAGGTACAATGTGCTGATAACTTACATTTCATCAAACAGGTTGTCAGTTCAGAGAAGTCCTTGAAGTCTTTGTGGTCATGCCTAAAGTTTGAGGCGTCTTACCTGTGCATTGAATGACAGAAATATATCTGTAATATTCAGTACATAGATCAAGGAAATTATGCTAAATAGAAAACAATTAAAGCCAACCAACCATCAGATGAATAATTGCCGTTATGCCATTAACAGAAATTCCCACCGCGAAGTTCTTGCCAGGCTTCTGGGAAGAAAGTGTAGTACACACACAGAGTACAGAATTACTTGTAGAAATACACACTGTCATATTAATAGATGATTATTAAGCATTGCTAGAGAAAACTGACACCAGACCTCTCTGAAGGTCAACCAGAGGACCCCTTCCATGATCATCTCTGAGAAATGGGGAGAAAAGTGTGAGTCCGGGCAAAATTAAAGCAGAAACATTTGAAAGCATTTCCCAATCATAAGTGATGTTTTCCACATGGTGGAAATGTATAAAGGTGTCAAAGAAATAATGGAGGATTTTTAAAATCAAGGATTCTAAGCGACAAAGTCCAACTGCAATACCCATTGGTATTTTTTTTCTTCTATCAAAAGCATTGCAGGGGGTTGGGTCTCTTCCAACTCTACAATTCCATGAAATTCTGTAGGCCAGAAAAATAAAGTACTGTACTAGACTCTTATATTTTAGTCCTTTATATGTTTGCAAAAACGTAGAGATTACCAGCACCACCCAAAATCAAAGAATAGGTTGGTAAACTGTTGGACTTTGCAGCAATGGCTAAGTTGATACTTAGTGATACGATAGCCATGTTCAAATATATGAAAGGATGTCAAATAGAGGAGGGAGAAAGGTTGTTTTCTGCTGCTCCAGAGAAGTGGACACGGAGCAATGGATTCAAACTACAAGAAAGAAGATTCCACCTAAACATTAGGAAGAACTTCCTGACAGTAAGAGCTGTTCGACAGTGGAATTTGCTGCCAAGGAGTGTGGTGGAGTCTCCTTCTTTGGAGGTCTTTAAGCAGAGGCTTGACAGGCATATGTCAAAAATGCTTTGATGGTGTTTCCTGCTTGGCAGGGGGTTGGACTGGATGGCCCTTGTGGTCTCTTCCAACTCTATGATTCTATGATTCTATGACACATTTCCTTGAATTTTGGGAATGAAAAGAAAGACAACACAATAGCTTGATTAGATTGCAATTTTTTTATTAAATATAATGAAAGATGGGTTAATATCAAATATGAGTTATGGTTTTTGCAATGTTCCAATAATAATTAATTACAATAGCTAATAATGTAGCTTAAGATATAATAGGTATGCTGGCTTCTGGAGAAATTCTTATTAACTATAAATAATTTTTTTATCATCATCATCATCATCAATTTGGACTGTTTTTAATAGAAATCCCATCTACCATGAGTGGTTAATGTTTATGCGAACCTCTAAAAGAGTGGATCTATTTTTTATCTGCAGTAGTATTTGTAAAACATATTTAACACATATGTGAAAACTGTTCAGTTGGTTTTTTTCCAGCTATCTTTGTTTTCAGGTTGTTCATAAATGAAATTGTACAGACTTTAATTTTATATACAGTATTGGGACTTCCGTTTCAGGTTATGAACTTGTAGAGTCACTCCCCTGGGCTCTCCAAAGTCCGTCCCCCTCCTCAAATTGGAGATAATGGGGGATAGCAGGGGATAGTCTCCCTCTTCATGCCTCCGATGAAGTTTGTTGTGTCCCATTTCTGCAATTGTGTGTGTGTGTGCGTGTGTGTCATTTAGAAAATACCTAAAGGCAGCCCTGTTTAGGGAGGTTTTTAATCTGTGATATTTTAATGTATTTTAATGTGTGTTGGAAGCTGCCCAGAGTGGCGGGGGGGGGGGGGGACCGGCCAGATGGGTGGGGTATAAATAATAATAATAATAATAATAATAATAATAATATATTATTATTATTATTATTATTATTGTGTGTGTGTGTGTGTGTGTGTGTGTGTGTGTGTGTGTAATCAGCACAAAATTGTGACACTCTGCCTCTTAATGACTGATGGTTTGCTTTGCTGGGGGCACTGTTATACAGTGGTTCCGCTCCTTCCTTCTGGGCCGTGTTCAGAAAGTGATGGTGGGGGATGAGTGTTCAGACCCCTGGGCTCTCACTTGTGGGGTGCCTCAGGGTTCCGTTCTCTCCCCCATGCTTTTTAACAGCTACATGCAGCCGCTGGGAGAGATCATCAGGGGGGGTTGGGCTGGGTGTTCATCAGTATGCGGATGATACCCAGCTCTACCTCTCTTTCAAATCAGAACCAGTGAAGGCGGTGAAGGTCCTGTGTGAGTGTCTGGAGGCGGTTGGAGGTTAACAGATTGAGGTTGAATCCTGACAAGGCAGAAGTACTGTTTGTGGGGAACAGGAGGTGGGCAGCTGTGGGAAACTCCCTGGTCCTGAATGGGGTAACTGTGCCCCTGAAGGACCAGGTGTGCAGCCTGGGAGTCATTTTGGACTCACAGCTGTCCATGGAGGTGCAGGTTAATTCTGTATCCAGGGCAGCTGTTTATCAGCTCCATCTGGTACGCAGGCTGAGACCCTACCCGCCTGTGGACTGTCTTGCCAGAGTGGTGCATGCTCTAGTTATCTCTCGCTTGGACTACTGCAATGCGCTCTATGTGGGGCTACCTTTGAAGGTGACCTGGAAACTACAATTAATCCAGAATGCGGCAGCTAGACTGGTGACTGGGAGCAACCGCCGAGATCACATAACACCGGTCTTGAAAGACCTGCTCCCAGTACGTTTCCGAGCACAATTCAAAGTGTTGGTGCTGACCTTTAAAGCCTAAACGGCCTCGGTCCAGTATACCTGAAGGAGCGTCTGCACCTCCATCGCTCTGCCCGGACACCGAGGTCCAGTGCCGAGGGCCTTCTGGCGGTTCCCTCGCTGCGAGAAGCCAAGTTACAGGGAACCAGGCAGAGGGCCTTCTCGGTAGTGTCACCCGCCCTGTGGAACGCCCTCCCACCAGATGTCAAAAAGAAAAATAACTACCAGACTTTTAGAGGACATCTGAAGGCAGCCCTGTTTAGGGAGGCTTTTAATGTTTAATCGATTATTTTATTTTATTTTTCTGTTGGAAGCCGCCCAGAGTGGCTGGGGAAACCCAGCCAGATGGGCGGGGTATAAATAATAAATTATTATTATTATTATTATTATTATTATTATTATTATTATGCAAGTTTCTCAGTGATCATATTCCAATTTGCATGTCAGCCCACGAGGTGCAGATCAAGGAAGTTTGTGAAAGAAATTGGACTCAACAAATTCATCTCCCCTCCCTACCTAATAGTGAGGAGGAGTGGAGGGGGGCAGATATTTTTTCCTTCAGGAATTTCTTTCTTGCAGGGATGTTCCATTTTGCCAGCATTTGCTAACTGAGGAATATAATTGCGCAAGTCTCATGGGGACCTACTTTTTGGTGCCGAAGGCATCAATAGTAGTGTCATTACCCCAAAATGCCTGAATCAATTAAAACTTTTTTTTGCTAATGATTATTTTAATCTCTTTTAAAGGTCATCTCTCCTCTGCTGTGACAGGGGAGTTTAAATTAAATATTGTGACACTTAAGACTGAAAGCATATGTCTAATCCAGCGTCCCCAAACTAAGGCTCGGGGGCCGGATGCGGCCCAATCGCCTTCTAAATCTGGCCTGTGGGCGGTCCGGGAATCAGCATGTTTTTACATGAGTAGAATGTGTCCTTTTATTTAAAATGCATCTCTGGGTTATTTGTGGGGCCTGTCTGGTGTTTTTACATAAGTAGAATGTGTCCTTTTATTTAAAATGCATCTCTGGTTTATTTGTGGGGCATAGGAATTCATTCATATTTTTTTTCCAAAATATAGTTTGGCTCCTCCACAAGGTCTGAGGGACAGTGGACTGGCCCCCTGCTGAAAAAGTTTGCTGACCCCTGGTCTAATCTTTTAAACCAAGCACGACACACATGGATGACAACAGCCTCTCCCCATTTGGGTGAGCTTTCCTTTCCAGTACTTTCAGTTCTGTGAAGGATGTGGGCTTTCCCTCTTCAGTGCTGAAGGACAAATTTTACAAGGTTCCAGCCTAACCTTCAAAAAGATACCTCACAGCACTCAAGCAGGGGGTACAGGGGGCTGAGCAGGCTTGCAAACGGCAGCAACCTCCGGGTTGCTGAAAGGAAGTGGTAGAGAGCAAAGAAGAAGAAAAATCATGGCTGCTCTGTGGCAGATGAGTGATCAGCCTGGTGCTCTCCCTGAAAATCAGCTGCATCCTTTTATTCTTCTTTTTTAAGTTCACAAAAACGTTCAAAAGAAACACTAGAAGTCTCCATTTTCCTATGACATCTGCTACCTCCCCCCCCCCAAAGGGAAAACGGCTTACCTTAGAAAATAGGGTCAAAGTAGCAAGTGGCATAGGGCTCCATCAAAGATGGGAACGGCCTACTGCCCCCACCCTCCATTTGAGAAGTGAGCGACGCTCTTCATGTACCGACCACTTGCAGCAAATCCCCCAGGATCCCCAACGGCAAGAGATATTGTGAGTACTATTGCCTGGTTGTGTCACTCGCTTAACTTTCTTCTGGAAAGGAAGACAGACCTGGCAAGCTACTCCCATCTTCTCAGAGGCTTCCCCACTACCTGGCCGGTCTCCCCCTTCACCAAGGAGACTCCCCCCCCCTTAGAATGGAATAGAAGGCACCAGAGAGCTCAGGAATATGAGCAGAACTGAGGGGGGGGGAGCCTTCTGAAATACACTCGGAGTCGAGAGTGAATTTCATGCTCTTTATTCAGCTCATAGTCATCAAGGAGAAGAAGAGAAGAAGAATGCCCTTTTCCCCAAAACCATCTGCTTATATACATTATTTACACAATGGGCTTCGCGTGATTGGCTACTTCAGGGTTACACCTGTGGGCCAATCAGTTTGTGGATTGACTTCTGCCAGCAGCCTGATTGGCTGCTCCTGCAGGCCAATCAGGTTGCGGATTCACTTCTGCCAGCCGCCTGATTGGCTGCTCCTGCAGGCCAATCAGGTTGCGGATTCACTTCCATCTGGAGTTGGATTGGGTGGCTCCTGCGGACCAATCAGACTGCTGATTCTGGATCCTATTGTTCTATGATTCAGCTCAGTACATAACACCTTCACAGCAGGGTGTGCCCACTTTGATTTTTGCCACAGCCCACCTTTACCCACCCTTTATTGTCACAAGTATCTGGCTCACAATCTTGTGAAACAGGATGCTGGATTAGATGGGGCCCTCAGTCAACTCCACTATATGCTGAATTCATTACTTATGGTGTTTGTTTTAAGTGAAAATCCTTGCACTGTGGAGAGTTAACTTGGTGGGAACCCACAGAACTCTCAGAGTGTTAAATAATCCGTACCTTTTGCAAATACAAGATGGTTCCTTTCAGAACAGCATAAAACTTCTTCCATCCTCTTCTTCCTCTGGGAGCTGAAAAACATGCAATTCAGGTGATTGCAGCGTTGATATGAGACATCACAGCAGATCCACAGAAATACAATTTTTGAACTAATCCACAAAAGACTGCAATTATGATGGGGTGAGGGGGTAATACGGTGAAGTGATTATCAATAGAAAGGGGAGAGAAATTTAATCCAGTTAACATTTAAAAGTGAATTTAATATATTTGCACTTTCTGAAACAACGTGAGAGCCAAAACACACTTAGCTGATTCTTGTGGTGCAGTTCTCTCAACCACCAGTGTTTATGAAAATGAAAATTAGGCAAAAGTGTGCATGAAAACAAACATAGTGAAAATAACATTAAAATGCATTATATTAGGAGAAATTGCTTGCAAAAATGTCAAAAGTGCATAAAAATACATAGGTTAAAGTAAAAATCCATGCTAACATGCTGAAGAAATCTTATTTTTTTTTTAAAAACAAACAAACCCCAAAACCACAAA
Source organism: Zootoca vivipara (assembly GCF_963506605.1). Lineage (NCBI taxonomy): Eukaryota > Metazoa > Chordata > Lepidosauria > Squamata > Lacertidae > Zootoca > Zootoca vivipara. Next base: position 84,687,728 of record NC_083283.1, read on the forward strand.
TTGCTGCAGAAACATGAGGCATTTTAAGGAAAACTGCCACCATTAGCCTTGGCAAAGGTCTTCCCATTAGTCCATGTGTGGCCTGTTTATGTGCATAAGGACCTGTTTATTTCACACCCAGCAATGGTGTGAGAGTCACTTTCCTATGGCTTCTTCTCATGCTACTCCAGTAACATTGGTGGGAATGGTGGTGAGGAATTCCAGTAATTGCTTCCACCTTTGGCCACCTCATGAGAAGAGAAGACTCCCTGGAAAAGACCCTGATGTTGGGAAAGATGGAGGGCACAAGGAGAAGGGGACGACAGAGGACGAGATGGTTGGACAGTGTTCTCGAAGCTACGAACATGAGTTTGACCAAACTGCGGGAGGCAGTGGAAGACAGGAGTGCCTGGTGTGCTCTGGTCCATGGGGTCACGAAGAGTCGGACATGACTAAACGACTAAACAACAACAACAAGCATTGTCTCATCTGGAGATAGCAGCATTTACATTGCCAGGAACCATACAAACAAATCCCGAAGTTACCAGTGTGGTGTAAGGAGAAGCCATGAAGAAGGAAATCCCATGCTATCACCAGTAGCTAAAACAACCCTGGGAAAATATGAAGGGTGATACATCCCATGCTTCCTTGTTGTAGCCCAGGCGTGCATCAGTGAAAAGCCAGACTCTCTCCCTGAGCCCAACCATTTCAAAACAAGTGTCTCTGCCACTCTACTGGACATCTCTTGCCCTTCAATACGTACTTCTCTTCCCATCCATGTCAGCGTGGGTTTTCCGAGTGAGGATGCCATGCTTATAGGTTACAGCATTCTGGGCCTGGGGGACATCCAGGAATGGATTGCTGCCATCAACTATCCTCGCCAATTTCTTTGTGCTGGCACCAAATTTGTCATCCACCAGTTCCGACAAAGACTTTCTGAGCTCATCTTCATCACTTGGAAATAAAGTGAAATAGAGACGTTAAATAAAGAAGTGGTGAGTGCATTCACACTATAATTCTACAAAGATTCAGGAACAGTGGAGGAGGGTTTGCTGGCCTCTTCCATGTCTGTGCTCCTCAGCTGCTGAGACTAACAGCATCGATTCTCCTCCTCAAGAGAAAGAGTTGCAACAGAAGTCTAACTTATGGCTAATGCACATATTGTGTACTATCTGGCAGGAAAGCATATCTGACAGCAGAAAGATCAAACCAGAGCATGAAGGTAGCTCTACCATCTGCTGGGAAATCTCTCTGCTTAGATGTTGAAATGTCCTAGATAGTGTCCTATTTTATCATCAGTTTACACCAAAGGGTGTCAGTTCTGGAAACCATATACCTGTCTTTCAAGGCTAATGAGTTCGTCACCTGCCTTGGGTATTTTTGAATGGTGTTTCTCCTCCTCCTTCCTTCCTTCCTGCATGCGTTTATTTATTTAACCAGATGCTCAGATGCACTTTCTTTGAACTCACTTATATAACACTTCCCTCAAATGCTAGTGTTTTACACACAGCCAAATGGAGATAGACAGCTAGCTCCCTCCAGTGGCTCTTTTAAATTAATATTTCAGTGGAATGTACAGTATATTGCCACACTCTCTCTCTCGAGTAAAACTGACTTTAGCAAAAAGAAGACTATGTTTTGACGACCCCAACAACAACAACAAAAACCCATAACACCTTTCTCTAGTGCTCTGAATACTTGAAACTACACATCTGCCAAACCGTCCTGAAAAATGTCATTAGCTGGGCATGTATTTCCTCAGAAAACCAGGTAACAAGCAAATTTAAGCTTTTTTAGACCCAACCTGTACAAATTGTTGTGACCCACGAAGCCATCTATTAGGCTGGCAGGAGAATGATCATATACCCCATTTTACAGTTGCAGGCAATAATATGTTTATTAAACTCCTGCTGGGCTGCCATACCTGGCTAGAGGATGGCTGTTCGTTTGATGGGTCAGAAATAAGGATGCTGGCCGTTGGGTTGGGGTGTTTGGAAATTTGGGGCAGCCTCATAAAAACTAAGGAGCTAAATTCCCTCAACTGCTGGGCCCACAAATCTGTCAGAATAGTTTCATTTTAAGAGTTGGCAACCCTAGTCCTAAATTGTGCAGGCCTGCTTTCCATGCTATTAAAATGACTCGAACTTGATTTTGCCTTAAAAGATCATTATGTAAAAGCTGAGCACAAATCCCTGTGATGTAATACTAGGGCTATATATAGATGACTTTTTCCTAGTCAGATTGCTTATTGACCCATTTTCTTCCTATGGCAAATGTCCCTGCTGCTTTTTGAGTGGCTGTTTCAACCAGCCAATTAGATAATGACTGTAATCTAACTAAATATGATATGCAGTGCTCCCCGCTCCAAAACAATGTGAGAGCCATATCTTCACGATATTTGGCATTTTCAGAAGGAAATAAAAAACACTTTACAGTATCCTTATCCACAACTGTACTCAAGCAGTTTTTTAAAAAATGAGGTGGCGGGTGCAGGGGCGTAGCCAGGATCAAAACTAGGGGAGGCAAGCCATGGTCGTTCAGGGGCGGGGCCAAGGCACGGGAGGGGAGGGGCCACGAAGTGGGAATGTGGGCGGGGCTAGAGGGCCAGTGAGCCCAATGACATTGTGGCGGTGGCGGCAGCGGCCACCTTGTGCTTCTGGGGCTGGCAGCGTTGGTAGCTACCCTGCTTGGCTGGAGAGGATGGAAGGGTCGGGCAGGCGAGAGGGGGTGGCAGCGCGGGCGAGGGCGAGGCAAGGCATGGCCGCAGCCACGACGGCTCCAAGGCGTTGCTGCATATCAGCATATTTCAACCATGTCGTGGGTTCAAGCCCCACCTTAGGAAAAAAATCCTGCATTGCAGCGGGTTGGACTAGATGACCCTTGTGGTCCCTTCCAACTACAATTCTATGATTCTATTGATATATTACCATAGCATATGCATCATTCTGCTTTCTTGAATTGTCCTACTCCTAGGCATAGCAGCCAACTCCTAGAGGCCTAGGTGCCTCTCCCCCCCCCCCCAATTACTGGTAAATACCGTATTTGAAAGAGTCACCCCCCCATGTTGATGGGCTTTCTATGTGGGGCTTATCTGCCCCCCCCCAGTATTTTATTAAGGATGGAAGAGGGAGGGAAGGAAGGAAGAAATAGAGACAGGGATAACTCATATTTTTGGGTGCCTCTGGGTAACGCTGTGATGCTGGAACTCTGCAGCAAGAGGAGTCTTGTAGGCAGCTTTCTCTCTGCTTGATTTACAGCAGGCACGTCCAACAGGTAGATTTTGATCTACCAGTAGATCACTGGATGTCTGTGGTAGATCACTGGTAGGTCACTGGCACCCCTAAAAAAAGCTCACCCAAAATTTTCCTCCTCCCTAAAAAAAGTTGAACTATGACCTGAAGCCCTAAACAAAAATGGGCCTCCCTCCCTCCTAAAAGAAGCTCAACAAGTTTGACCTAAACCCCAAAAAACAGGGCTTCCCTTCCTTAAAAAAACTCAACAGCTTTGACCTGAACCCCCCAAAAGGGGGTAGATCACTCCCAGTTTTTAACTCTGTGAGTAGATCAGAGTCTCTTGGGAGGTGGCCACCCCTGATTTACAGTATACAGATGCAGGAGGAGGGGCAGGCTGGAACACCTGTGCTTTTTATAAACATCACTGTGTCTGTCAAAGCTACAGGCCCCCCCTTTCTTATTCACTTCCTTTTAGCCTTGCAGAGCCACCTTAGTCAAATTGAATCCTCTGCACCCTCATTAAATCGTCAATAGAACTCTTAATGTGATTCCTGAATGCTCATTAACAACTCCCACTCAAGAACAATAGGGTGAATTGGTCAGCTATCGAAACTTGCCTGGGGATATCTGCTCCATTGTCTTAACTGCTTAACTATTGGTAGCCACTTTGCTTTATTTATTTGATGTGTTTTTGTTACAGCTGTGTGTCCCCCCCCCCAGCAAGCGGAGACTTAGCTGCTCTTGCTAAAGCAAAGCCCTTTCCACTTCAGTTTTTGGAGG